>NC_092860.1:812399-837861 GCF_032062135.1 Pyxicephalus adspersus
GCCCATCACAAACCCCACCCACCACAAATCCTGCCAATCATAAACTCTGCCCATCACAAACCCCACCCACCACAAATCCTGGCTATCATATACCCTGCCTACCTCAAATCCTGCCTACCACAAAACCCACCCATCATAAATCCCGCCTACCACAAACTCCGCCCAGCACCACGGAGGGTGATGGCGCTATATTGATATAACTGATCATTTTAGTTCATCATCCGGAGCCCCGACCATTTTACATCAATGCCCATGTGAAAAACCAGATGGTAAAAGGTGTAAATGATC
This sequence comes from Pyxicephalus adspersus, assembly GCF_032062135.1. Taxonomy (NCBI): domain Eukaryota; kingdom Metazoa; phylum Chordata; class Amphibia; order Anura; family Pyxicephalidae; genus Pyxicephalus; species Pyxicephalus adspersus. Next base: position 812,688 of record NC_092860.1, read on the forward strand.
AACATGTCAACCCCGACACGTTTGGCGGGTGGGCTTCGTCAGGCAGAGACGGTTTAAGCAATGCTAGCTAGTGGTTGCCACACGAATCGTGATATTCGGCAATTCATTAAACCATCTCTGAACCAAGCTTCTGTTTATAGGTGAATAGAGGGGAAATTCCGTCCTAATAATGTGCAGCTTTATTATGTGAGACTAGCACGGATTTCCATTGCTTAAACGGTCTCTGCGCATCCCCTGATGAAGCTAGCCGGCAAAACGCGTCGGGTTGGAGATGTTGATCATTTGGTCAGGTAACTGGTTAGGTAACTTTTTGTCTAGTGTTAATCCCCATGGGGGAGCTGATTCGGATTTTACTGCCTGTTTGATGCACAATTATTGTACTTGTGTCACTATCCAATCTCCATCCAATAACCGGAGACCCCATTACCTGCTTTACAGTGGACATGACCTTGGACCGGAAGGGGACAATGGCGCAGAGCGTGGCCAGGAACCAGAAGATGATGAGAACGCCGGATGATTGGACGCCCCTCAGCCTCTCATAATGGATGAGGATTGTGGCCACAATCTGGGGGGGGCAAAAAATAAAAATATTCACAAATGTGAGAGATCAATAATAATCAATAATAAAAAAATCTATATCCATATAACCCCCATACACACCATGGTGATCCCAACTATTAGGGGAGTGACAAAGAACACAGGGGGCGGAGCCTCACCCTGAACAAGTTTATGGAAGGAATAGAAGAGATCGGCCCAGCAGACGCCCCAGAGGAACACTCCAACCAACTGCAACACAAAAACCACAAATGTCACAACGCACCATCTTTATTCAGGAAACATATTTCTGTATATAGACATTGAAATCTCTGTTCTGGGGTCCTGTAGCGCCTCCTTAGGGCCCAGTGTTGCGGTGTCGGTGGATTGCTGGTTCCGTATTTCGGCTCCGCTGTTGGCCGATGCAGCCAACTTCCAGATAAAATATTTTATTTGCAAATTTCTTGCAGCCGTTTTGAGGAAATGGAAATTTAACAGAAGCCCGAGATATCATCGGTGAACAATCAGATTATTTTACCCAAATAATGCAAATTGCAGCTCCGCCCCAAACCCAGAAGGAGAAGTGGAGAAAAGGCGGCCAATCGAACGTTGGCACAAAAACAATGCGGCTGCTGTGCGATGGCTCCTTCAGCTAATATGAGTACAATAATCTGTTATTACAATGGCTGCTGGCGGCTCACTTTAATAAATCAGGCCCAGTGTGACAATAGAATTGTGAATGGAATTTGTGTCACCTCCCGGATATTCTGTGTCACCGGTGCTGTGGTGACGTTTAATATTTATTAAGGATGAATGTTCTGATACACATTCACCCAGTGACACCAATCAGGAAGAGGGCCCTGGGATGATAGAAGACACATTGGTGACCACAAGAATGAGGTGTCCCCAATAGTTTGTATTCCTGTGGGGCCACCCTGAGTAGAATATCCCTGAACTGAGTGGCCAGCAGGGGGCGACAAATGTGAGGTCATGTCAGGAAACTCAGCGGCCTCCACATTATCAGTCACAATTTTTATCTCTTCACCCAACAATAGACTTCGCTTTGTAATCTACAGCCAATCACAGACCTCCGTGTACAGACATGGAATACAGCATCCCCGGCAATGACCCCACGCTTACTGCACTACATGGAAAGAGCGCCCCCACCTGACGGAAGGGCTGGTCATGTAAACCCCGCACACAGCACCCAATTGGGCTGTGTATCTGAAGTCTGTCAGAACCTGAAAAAAATAAGTTTGAGTGCAAAATAATCTGAAGAGGCTTCAAAGCCGGGAACCAACGAGTGACAATGAGAGGTTTGGTTGCTATGGGTTACAGAGGTCAGTGCAGCCTCCTCTGTCCCAGAGAATCCTTATTTCTGCCCTGCATGTACAATAGAAGCTGCAGCAAATCAGAGCCTGCTCCATTTCCTGGCTGGAGGCTGTCCAACCCCTTCTAGCTCCTCCCTCCCAAGCCTGGCTGTCATTGGCCACACCCCTTTCATTCATTGCATGTTCGTTCTTTCAATTATGATGACTCAGCATCACATATGGGCGTGGTCTATGTAAAACCAGCCTGCCTAGGACCGCCCCTCCATGCTGTATAAAGTGAAATACTGGTGATAGGGGTCAGGCAGGGTCATTTGGTGCTCAATACAGCGTGGAGCTGTGCAGCATTTCCAGACCACTGACAGGTCCTCTTTTTCTAGGCTCTTGCTCAGATCTGGGGGGTATTATGGGGTCTGGACCCAAATTGTGGCAGATCTGAGAAGCCAGAATGACAGAACTGCAGAACACAAATCCCCCTTCCCCTGCCTGGCACAACTTGGCAGGATAGAACATTTGGAGTGTGCACACCTGGTGTGATCACAGCCACCTCCTCCATGGGGAGTTATGTGCATATTGCTCAACCGATGCAGGAAAGGTGGGGGAGGGGTGCTGGGGGCCACACAGAATAACCAAAACCCCATCACGCCAACATGGAAACCACCCCAGAACACACATGTGAGTGCTGACTGACCCCCAGCTCTGCTGGAAGTCTGTTTAATGTGTTAACTAGCTGAAATATGATACTGTCTGAGGTTAGATTATTATTATTATTAATAAACAGGATTTCTATGGCGCCAACATATTACGCAGTGCTCTCAGATGTGCCCTTCCCTCCCTCATGTCCTAATAACAATATTATATAAGATGCAATATCGCATTTAATCAATTCTCTTCTGTCACTGTACAAAGATCATTGAGTAGAATTGATGACATCATCATATAGCAGATCACATGACCTTGTGTCCAATACCATGGTGTCATGTGATGATAATAAGTTACATTGTATCCCATCCTGTCATGTGATCTCACTCTATAGGTCACATGACATCATGGGGGGGGGCTTTGGGGGATCCAAGTCCTAGAATTCTCCGCTGCAATAGTCATTGTAAGGGTGGGGCTGGGGGTATAATGACCCCCCCAAAGATGAATGGGCAACTAGGGGCACCTGAACAGACCACAGAACAAGGACTACAGCCACATGGAAGAGGAATAGCAGAGGAGATTGGGGTACAACAAAAACGTGTCTGAGCCTAAGGGGAGGTCCCCGATTTTATCATTATTAAGCCCCGATTGATCTCCGTTTCCCCTCCGTGTACAGACATGGAATACAGCATCCCCGGCAATGACCCCACGCTTACTGCACTACATGGAAAGAGCGCCCCCACCTGACGGAAGGGCTGGTCATGTAAACCCCGCACACAGCACCCAATTGGGCTGTGTATCTGAAGTCTGTCAGAACCTGAAAAAAATAAGTTTGAGTGCAAAATAATCTGAAGAGGCTTCAAAGCCGGGAACCAACGAGTGACAATGAGAGGTTTGGTTGCTATGGGTTACAGAGGTCAGTGCAGCCTCCTCTGTCCCAGAGAATCCTTATTTCTGCCCTGCATGTACAATAGAAGCTGCAGCAAATCAGAGCCTGCTCCATTTCCTGGCTGGAGGCTGTCCAACCCCTTCTAGCTCCTCCCTCCCAAGCCTGGCTGTCATTGGCCACACCCCTTTCATTCATTGCATGTTCGTTCTTTCAATTATGATGACTCAGCATCACATATGGGCGTGGTCTATGTAAAACCAGCCTGCCTAGGACCGCCCCTCCATGCTGTATAAAGTGAAATCCTGGTGATAGGGGTCAGGCAGGGTCATTTGGTGCTCAATACAGCGCGGAGCTGTGCAGCATTTCCAGACCACTGACAGGTCCTCTTTTTCTAGGCTCTTGCTCAGATCTGGGGGGTATTATGGGGTCTGGACCCAAATTGTGGCAGATCTGAGAAGCCAGAATGACAGAACTGCAGAACACAAATCCCCCTTCCCCTGCCTGGCACAACTTGGCAGGATAGAACATTTGGAGTGTGCACACCTGGTGTGATCACAGCCACCTCCTCCATGGGGAGTTATGTGCATATTGCTCAACCGATGCAGGAAAGGTGGGGGAGGGGTGCTGGGGGCCACACAGAATAACCAAAACCCCATCACGCCAACATGGAAACCACCCCAGAACACACATGTGAGTGCTGACTGACCCCCAGCTCTGCTGGAAGTCTGTTTAATGTGTTAACTAGCTGAAATATGATACTGTCTGAGGTTAGATTATTATTATTATTAATAAACAGGATTTCTATGGCGCCAACATATTACGCAGTGCTCTCAGATGTGCCCTTCCCTCCCTCATGTCCTAATAACAATATTATATAAGATGCAATATCGCATTTAATCAATTCTCTTCTGTCACTGTACAAAGATCATTGAGTAGAATTGATGACATCATCATATAGCAGATCACATGACCTTGTGTCCAATACCATGGTGTCATGTGATGATAATAAGTTACATTGTATCCCATCCTGTCATGTGATCTCACTCTATAGGTCACATGACATCATGGGGGGGGGCTTTGGGGGATCCAAGTCCTAGAATTCTCCGCTGCAATAGTCATTGTAAGGGTGGGGCTGGGGGTATAATGACCCCCCCAAAGATGAATGGGCAACTAGGGGCACCTGAACAGACCACAGAACAAGGACTACAGCCACATGGAAGAGGAATAGCAGAGGAGATTGGGGTACAACAAAAACGTGTCTGAGCCTAAGGGGAGGTCCCCGATTTTATCATTATCAAGCCCCGATTGATCTCCTTTTCCCCCACATAAATCCCCCCCAGGGATGACCTTTGATTCAGATTTGCTGAGGACGATTCTCACTTCCCCAAATCTTTGCATTTTCAGATTCCCACCGTTCTCTGTGACATTTACATTCCAATGGAAGCTTGGATATCAGAACCCAAAATATTCTTTTAGTTGGATCGGGCAGCGGTCAGGTGATTCTCCTCTAGGTGTCCTATCAGAGAGATTTCTCTTGATTTCCCATTCTAGGGACACAACAGGAAGTGAGGGGAACTTTCCTCATTATTGTAGCCGATGTCCCCATTGGGATATTACCCTCATCTCTTCATTTGGTGAAAACTGAAAGGAGCAATGTGGGCAAATCCTGCCATAAAATGTGGGCTAGCAGGTGGGGGTGGGGATGTCAGCAGCTGTACAAACATCAGTAATTATGGAGAATTCATCTCATGGTGATCTCCACCCAATAGCGGGGTAGCGGGTGGGAGGGTAAGACTTCCTGGGCTTCTCTGAAATTGTAAATTATTAAATCCAGCCAGAGGTGCACCAAGGAGGGGCAGAAGAGGTCAGGGGAGGGGAACAAAATGGGCATAAAAGGTCCAGGGCCTTATGCTGCTGCATCTCATCTCCTACAGAGGGCGCACTTTGGCCTTTTCCCACTTTGAGGACTACAGGACCAGAACCGGCATCAGTAGGCCACATGACACAGCAGACAAAACCACAGATCACATGATGCTGGTGGTGGGAGGAGACTAGAGCTGCCCGCAGATTACATCACAGCAGCATACCCCACAGATCACATGACGGGCCCCATGACATTTAACGCCTTTTATCGGATACACTCTGTTCTATTATTATTTCTGGCATTATGATATAATTATAAGTATTATTTTTACAATGTAATTATTCTCCACCTCTTCCTGACCTGAACACACCGTACTGGATCCCGATTGGTTACTTCCGGTTATAAAACCTCACATGGCATTTCATGTAGAGTGGATGGCAGCTCTGTTTATATAATAATGGAGGCCCAGCCCACTGCCCCCGGGGGTAACAAACACTATAAAGAAATCTGTAGAAAAATATCACATGGGCTCAAGTGACCCCCCCCTCTCTCCCGATGATGGGGTTCAGGTGTCCCCAGTGAGGGGTCCTGGCAATTCTCTATCATACAAAGACAATAGAGACAATTGTGCTCTTCCAGCCTTGTGGTCACAGTTTGGTGAAGACCCTTTTCTGCACCCCCATGACTGTGCCCCGGGGTACACAGCCCCCTCCATAAAGACATGGGGTCCCCAGTATGGTGTGAGTTAACCCGGGGGTCCTGCACAGAGCCCTGACCTCACCCTACTGAACACCATTGGGATGAATTGTAATGGTGAGCCAGATCTTCTCATCCACCATCAGTACCTGACCTTACCAATAGGGGGAAAATCCCCACCATCAGTACCTGACCTCACCAATAGGGGGCAAATCCCCACCATCAGTACCTGACCTCACCAATAGGGGGCAAATCCCCACCATCACCACCATCAGTACCTGACTTCACCAATAGGGGGCAAATCCCCATCATCAGCACCTGACCTATCCCAGAGCAGTAGAGGATGTTATAGAGGGATAACTCCATATTACTGCCCATGGGGGGGGGGGGTATAATTTAGCTTTCCATCAACCCCCCCCTCCTCTGATGATCTCTGAATCCTTTCTGAATCAATCAGCTTTTCTCACCTCATTAATAAAATTTACCCTTATCCCCCACTACACAGGGAATTCCGGGCGGTAAGTTGTCCGATATTGCTGCAGTGTGATGGGCTGTTGAGGAGCAATCATTTTTTTTAGATTGTAAGCTCTTCAGGGCGGGGTCCCCTCCTCCTCCTGTGTCTGTATCTGTCTGCAGCCCCTAATTAATGTACAGCGCTGTGTAATATGTTGGCGCTATATAAATCTGTTTAATAATAATTATAATAATAAATGAATTGCAGGATGTACAATGGGGACCACAGGCTGTTCTCTGTCGGAGGATTTCACACTTTGCACCCCAAATTGCCCCATTTTACCCCACTGACTGCACTATATGATGAGAATACCCCGGGCCCCTGTGTGCAGTACCTCTCCCTGCACAGGGGCCGCACACAATGTTATCTCTGTGCTTGGTGTTCAGGCCTCTGATAAGAGAACCTCCCTGGTGGTGACCTTCCTGTGTGCAGCGCCCCCCTCCTTCTGCTGCTGGGAACTGTTCACTCTTTACCCAGAATCACCAGGGGTGCGGCTGAGCCTAATGTGGTGATTATGGGGAGCCATAAATTCTGGATGATGATTGGCTGTCACACAAATTGCAGGGGCCAAACATTCAGCGGATGTTTAAGGTTTAAATAATGGCTGCCCTCCCAGTTCCTGTATGAGCTCAGCACTATGTCTGTGCACATAGATTAGGAGGGTGTCCCGTCCCTTGGAGGTGAGGTCCAAGCCCAGAATGAAGGACAGCAGCTGCCCCCCCCCCCCAACTTTCCGTGGTTCGGTAATGATGCTGCGGGAAGGTGAATAAATGCTTTGTACAGAAATTTGTTTACTGGAAGCCAAAGAAAATAAAACAGAGGGGGAAAATCCTAAATCTGGAACCGTCATGGCGGACAGAGGGGACACCGGACCGGTAGGAGATGGGGACACCAAACAATAATCCGGAGCCGGTGTCACCACTCATCTCAGTGCCTGCTGATCTCCTACGGCCATTTCCTGTCTGCATGAACCAGGACCCTCATGGCAGGATCACCAGGGATTGTTAATGAAGAATACAAATAACTTTAGAACTGACATTTATCCGATCCCATTGCTCGCCTGTCATTATCCCCGCGGGGGGGATTTCCAGAAATGTCCGCCATATGTCACCTGTTTACCTTAACGACTCCCCAGGGACTAATCCGTGAGCAGAAATGTTGTTCTGTCCCCTGGGACCCCAATATGCTGCGACTCTGCTTTTCATCCAGCATAGGGAATTTAATGCCAGGCAGCCAATCAATGCTGGGACACAGGGGAGGGGCTATATAAAGGGGAGGCGGTTTAGCCAATGACTTTTCACAAAGTCATTATTTGCATATCGGTGACAATGCTGATTGTTCTGCATAACAAGGAGAAAAGGTGAAACCTGAAGGGGAGGATCCCAGGGACCCAGAGATCTGACTATTAGGGAGTCCTCTGCTGACCACATACAAAGCATCAGACAATGCAGCCCAATTACATGCAGCCGCATTCTAAACACCGATAACTGGCATCCACACACGTGAGGATTCAAATCTCACAATGCCAAAAAACAACACTCTATGAGGCTGCAAGAGATTTCCCGGGTCTCTGCTGCACCACAAGCTGCACCACCCCCAATCCCATCCTAGTGATCATTCCTTATTGTATTGTGACAGGTCCTCTTTGTGCTCCCTTCCCATCTGCCCCCTGCCTGCACCTCCCATCTGCACCCTGCCTGCACCTCCTATCTGCCCCCTGCCTGCACCTCCTATCTTCCCCCACCTCCTATCTGCCCCCTGCCTGTACTTCCTATCTGCCCCCTGCCTGCACCTCCTATCTGCCCCCTGCCTGCACGACCTATCTGCCCCCTGCCTGGACTGCACCACTGACATTCCCCCAAACACCCATTCATCACGCTGGGTGAATTGTGAGAAATCGGCAGGACGAGGGCCGGTATGACGGCAGCACCGCCAGCAGAAATTTCCCCACCATGAGAAAAGGGGAAACAGACACTGCGCCTGCAGAATATTCACGGAGGGTGAATGATGGGACAGCCACACACAGAACAAATCTTTCTAGAAATGTGAATCCGGCATAACACTGCGGCACATCGCTCAGCCCCTCCATGCTGCATTTCACCCGTCCGGCTGGCGCTGTCCTAGGAGATCCTGCCAGCTGTTGAGCCTCCCAACCCCAGCAGAGCTTTACAGCACCCAAACAGATCTATGGATAGGGAGAACCCCAAAGGGCGGTGTATAGGGGCACTCTGCTCACATTAAAGGGTGAGGGGCACTGATGGCTGCCATATGCCCAGTGGGCAACACTGACTTTTGAGAAAGGGGCATCGGGGCAACTACACAGAATATTTCTCCCCCTTGCTTGGGATAGCATGGGGAATGTTGGACTCCTTCAAGGCTCCAGTGGGGAAATTTCCCCTCACTTTCTGTTTCCGCACCAGACAGGAAGGGAAGAAATCTCCCAAACACTCCAGGTCGGATTCACAACTTGAAGTCAGATTCACATTGATATTCACGCATGTTCACCGGGCATCCAATGACCAATGAATCATACGTGACCCTTTCATGTGAAGACCCCGCTGTGTGTGTGGAGGTTAGGAGGAAAGTTGGATGAGTGGAGAAAGAATGGACACGGGAACACACATGTGCATGCCACACCATGTGTATGAAGTATGAAGGGGCCCCTGGGAACCAAATATGTACGGGGGGGAGGGGGGAGACGGAGCGGAATACAGCGCAGAGTCAGCAGGAAGGAAAAGTGATACAAACAGAGAACACGCAACACACAGTATACAACACGCAACACACAGAATGCAACACGCAACACACAGAATACAACACGCAACACACAGAATACAACACGCAACACGCAGAATACAACACGCAACACACAGAATACAACATGCAACACACAGAATACAACACACAACACACAGAATACAACACACAACACGCAGAATACAACACGCAACACACAGAATACAACACAACACACAGAATACAACACGCAACAACATGCAACACACAGAATACAACATGCAACACACAGAATACAACATGCAACACACACAATAAGACGCACAACACACATAGTACAACACACTGAATACAACACGCAACACACAGAATACAACACGCAACAACAGCACAGATGAGCCACAGAAACACATAATAACAACACACAGCACTATAGCAGAACAACATACAAATGACACGACACACAGACAACACACACAGCCTGTCCTTAGGATTTGGCTCAGGTTTTTATCATTCACTGGTTTGGTGTCCCCTCATTATTTGCCCCCCGGGTGATGTTTATCTGTCACCTCGTGACTTTTCACTGCAGATACACACAATGATTCTGTGTCAGGGACACCACTAGGATGAAGGCGGCGATGGGAGAGGTTGTCACCGTCAATGTGAATGAATGAAAGGAAGATTCACACAACCACCTGTAAACAAGCAGCAATGTCTCAGCCAGACGAGGGAATGTGAACCCCCCCTTCTGCCTCCCCATCGTCCAATCACGTGTCACCGCACACACATGTCATCTCTCCAACCATCATCAGACCTCCAACCCAAAACTTCTTACCCAGAATTTGGAGCCCAGCCTGCTGCCGTTTCCACAAAACGCGTCCATGTCGGGGTGACTTCAGGGGTTTGTTGCGGTGACACAGCGTCCGTCCTACCACCATGGAGGCAACTCCGCTGCTAACCGACGGGAGAGGCGGCCACCATCAGTCAATGGATCCAGGTGATGCCGGCAGTGGGCGGACTTCTCTTCTTTTTGCTTATGTGTGATGACGGTGAAACCCTCCTGGGGGAGGGGGGGCGGAGGGAGGGGGAGGGGGGGCTCTTCCTACTTCTGCAATTTTTGGTGTTATTGGAGGACGGAACCCTGGCCGAGCATTTCCTGCTCTCTGCAGCCTTCCTCCGACTGCCCCAAATGGGAGATTTGTGCCTCCCCCTGGTGAACGCCTCCAACACACCGAGATCACAGCCAGCCCTGACCCTCCAAAAATTGGGGGGATTTTGGATAAAACATTTGGACGTTTTATAGGAGCGGGCGGTGCACAGAGCAGATGGCCGGTCCGGTGACCTCAACTCACCGATGTTTATACAGCTGGGCTCAGAAACGGCGCCAACATTCACCGAGTGTGGTGTGTACTGTGCGGCCCGGGAGGCAAAAATATTTGGTGAGACGTAAACTAAAAAAAAAGAGAAAAGATAAATATTTATGGCGCCCTGCATGCGGGGAGAGGGGGCGGATAGTCAAATTTAAACAAAAATGGGAAGCCAAAAAAAAGGAAAAAATCCGGAAGGAAAAAACGCTCTGAAAGAAATGTAATACAAAGTAACAATATCTTACAATACAACGTAACAAGCTACTACGATACAACATAATGTAATACAATGTAACACAAAATAATACAACGTAACACAACACAATGTAATATAATGTAACAAAATATAAAACAATATAATATAATACAACGTAACACAACACAATATAATACAACACAATGTAATACAATGTAACACAATATAAAACAAAAAATTGTATAATACAACGTAACACAATATAATACAACGTAACACAACACAATATAATACAACACAATGTAATATAATATAACACAATATAAAACAATACAACACAATGTAATACAATGTAACAATATAAAACAATATAATATAATACAACGTAACACAACATAATATAAAGCAATACAATGTAACGATATCATACAACACAGCACAACATAATAAAGTATGATACAATATAATACAAGGTAACACAACATAATGTAATCTAATATGATGCAGACAACACAGTATAGAACAATACAATATGATGTAAGACAAAGTAAATGTGGGCGGAGTCTGATAGGATGACATCACACACATGTACACCGCAGGATTCACACGATCCATACCCTGTGCCAGTGACTTTTCATCCACTTTTTCTCCCCGTAGGAAGACGCGCCCTCAGCTCACCTCACAGCGCCAGGAAATGACCAGCACAGCCAAGGTCACCGGAGATTGTACAACGCCACATACAATGTATGCACACGGGGACCCCAAAGATGGGGAGAACAATGACAGACAGCTCCTGGGATGAATGATAGGGACCCCTATGATGGAGACCCCCCAATCACAGGAAGCTCCAATGATGGGGATCACTATTATGGAGCCTTTAGTTCCTGGCACCCTATATGATGGGGAATCCAATGATAGGGACCCCAATAATGGAGGGCCCAATGATGGAGAACCCCCAATATTTGAGACCCCATATACCCCTCTATCCCTGACCCCATCACCAAACACGTGTAGTCACACGTCACCAGCCAATCATTGCAATCTTATAGTCGATATCCAATCAGAGAATCTGTAACAAGTTCTTTGGATATTTAATGCCATTGTTAAATCTGCAGCTTTTAATATATGAATCCCTGGCGATCCTGCCTAGAAGCTCCTTGTTCAGCACTTCCTGTTACAGGGTGACAACCCTTCGCCCTCATATCCTAATTATTCTCCAGTGTTGTCACCCTGTAATATGGGCTGTGAATGCAGCGGCTCTGCCATCACTGCGTTGTCACCATCTCCTGAGAAGTACTGGGCAGACATCACTGGGGGTGAAGTGGCAGCAAAGAGGCTGCAAGAGATCAGTAGCAGTGAGATGTGAGTAAAGTTTCACAATCCCAGCCATCAGACGTTTCAATTTCATATTGTTGGGGCCATTTCCGTCATTAAAGGGGGTTTCCGCCTCAGTTTTGCTGTAGGTGGGGGCCGGGGAGGCGGTGGGGGCCCCTTGGATTGGTCTGATGGGTATTGGCGGCTGACGTGGTGAAAATTCCCGGGAAGATTTGGGAAGTGAGAGGACGGTGATGACGGATCAGTTCCTTCCTCTGTTGTTGTGTGGAGATGGAGCTCGGTGACTACATTCCCAATATTAGTGACCCCAGTTATTGATGAGGGACCCCGGGGTCAGCATGGTATTGTTGTCTGCAGCCTCCCGGATCTGTAATGACTTACTGCCTGTGTGTAACATTGCCATCCATTTCTAATAACGTTCCAATTTTCTGGAGGATTCACCAGTGAATCTTTCACATTTCAGCCATGAATTTAGCATTCATTCGGGGAAATCTATTCTTAGCTGTCGGTCCGGAAATCTGCAGCCCGATACAGACGGAGGCCCTGCGATCGATGGCGGAGTCCTGACCACAAATGTGAGCAGACAAATGGAACACGGACAGCTCGCCTTTCCTTAAAGGGGGTTTCCGATTTATTGGCCACATCCAGACAGCAGTAACAACTGAGACTACAGAGAAATGATCCACCAACATTTCACCCTGTCCTCTGGTAGTCTCGTATTGCACTTTCTGACACTGTTAGGAATAGAGCGAGACCCCTGGGTCCCTCCCCCCTCAAATTTCCCATCTCTTTAGATCTTCCATCCCCTGCTCACTGACCCCCCCCCATCATACATATTTTACCCCTGGGACCTCCATTCCCCCCAAAACAAAACTGTTCATCGATTGGTCTTATTTCAGTCTGGGGGCTGCCAATAAACTTGGCTTATATAACCACCTGAGGGGGGCGCTGTGTCTCATGATGTCCCCCCACAGGCGGGGCCATCAGAAATAATTTCAGCTTCTCATTCTGCGCCCAAATCCCCAACAATCCTGAAATTCAGATTTTTTGGGGCGTTGTTATTATCCCCATCGAGGACTACAGAACACCTCCTTATGTTAAGTAAATGAGGGGGAGGGGTTTTGCTGTCTTGTCCCAGGGTGACAACCTTCTTTATTGATACATTATAGTGAATGAGTTGTCACTCTAGGCCAGGAAGTCTGTTACTGGCAGGATCAGCAAAGGAAAAACTCAGAAAAAAGTAAACTAATGCAGCCGCCCATCTCAGGACTGAAAGCTGCAATATTCAGGGCCGCATTTCATGCAAAGTCATAAACTTGTGTTTGTAGTCGGCGGCTGTGGTGTCCCCATGTGTGAAAGTCCTGGCACTGCACCATTCACACGGCACCGCTATGATCACCACATTCTGTGTGTTAAAAACAAGATCATCCTGCAGGGGGCGGAGCTGTGACCGGGGTACATACCGGCTGTATTATAGGTAGGTGAGGCCACCACTGAGAAAGCAGCCAGCAGGACCAAGAGGAGGCCAGGATGGAAATCAGCCAATCAGCAGACAGATGTCAGCCAGGTGTAAACTATGGACACCTCTGTGTGCAGTGCTGAGATAAAATAATTGCAGCCACCGGAAGTGCAGTCAGCATTTCTTAGATTAGCTTCCCTCTGTGCAGGTAGGTGAACACTGGGCACCTGAGGTCAACCAATGGGGTGGCAGCTTCAGATACCACGAGGCATTTGCTTCCCTGGCACCTCCTATGTTCTGTGTCATGATTCCAGCCCTAAATTTACCCCTTATGCTCCCCGTAGATGAGGCCAGACATGGGGTAACTACAACAAGCTCAATGGGCATTTAGTGGGCATTTACCATGGAGCCGGCCACAATCAGCAAACTATAAATAAAATAAGTGAGAGGGGGAGGGGCCCAGCCAATCAGCAGCAGCGGCACAACAATGGCGCCATTTATATTTCTATACCATAGTCAGGAAATGTCCTCTCTGTAATCCCATTACTTCTGTGCAGAGCTCAGATTCCTGGAAAGTGGCAATGAATGGGGGAGGGGGGTCAGGAGGAGATTTGTGCAGATGATGGATTACCAGGAAGATATAACCTCAGGATTATATGTGACATTAATCATTTTGATAACACATTCTAATAAAAGTAATTTAGGCATCATTTAAAATAACAAATAAAATAATTACTTAAATATCTTATATCATAGATATTCATTTAACATGTAGATGCCTTCAAGAAACAGAGCTTGGAACATCAACATACGCAGCATCACCCCTGAGGAAGCCTAGATTGGGCGAAACGCGTCGGGTTAACAAAGCTGCGTCAGAAATACGTAAATGTTCTCTGTTCTAGGCATTAAAAAATAGTTGGTCTCTGTCTAGCATAGGAGGTAAATGACCTCTAGATAGGAGGAAATACTCCTGGCAAACCATCAGCTCAGTTTGTTTCCATAGCGACCAGTAATTTGCATACGCTGTGGTGGTATCACCTTAGTAAACAGTGATCAGTATTCCCATTGGTCAGTGGTTGTTAGGGGTGAAACCCATGTGCTGCAGCTCCTCCCACTACGGGTTAGGGGGCGGATACGAGACCCTTGTGGTTGAGGTATACGCTCTGCACATCCCCATGTCCACCCCGTATGAATGACACCCCAAAACCCAATGAAGGTCAGAGTGGAGGGTGGCTGGGGACCGAGCGAGGGTGTAACTGCCCTGGAATGATGGTGCCCGACTGGTGCGGCAGGGAGGGGCCTCCAAATTCTTATTGGCTGTTGGTCGGCTCTCCACTTTGCAGTTCTCTCTGAACACCAATCAGAAGAATCTCACCTTCAGTGCGGAGTTACCCCATAACAGCCCACAGGCCCAAGATCTGGCCCCACCCATTACTGGGTGATGTGCAGACAACCAGTGCATAAGTAAGGCACCCATCATGGCTTCCAAGCATGGACTGCCCACTATGGGGTAGCCTGGCCAAGGGTGAACAATCTGGTAGCTCACCGCGGCCCACCCCCGATACAGATCATGTGACTGGTATGGATAGTACAACCAATGAGAAGGCACAGCCCGCATCACTGATCAGGGAAACTCCACCCCTCAGTACTCTGCCTTGGTTGTGCTGATGTCATCAGTCTGCTGCAGGCAGGAGGAGGCATTGCCTCAGTCTCCTTTTCCCCAGTCACAAGATGAGGACTGTGGACCCTGTGGATTTACATGATGGGGTCACCTCAGTCCCAGAAACAGATGGTGACCCAGGTGATGCCTGAAGAAAGATGGTTCCGTCCTTGTAGAGAATAAAGCAGATGTCATGTGACCTGGAGGTGTGACCCTGACACATGACCCCACATGCTGCCTCTATCATGAAGCACAGCTCTGATGACAGGTTCTCTTAGCAGCAGTCATCGTATTCCATCACAGCCGACACCCCCAACCCGGGGTCACCGATCACACAACTTTCTGTGATGGGTGACCACGTCATGGCTGTCCTGGGCATCACAGAGGTTGTGTTGTCATGTGACACACAGAGCGTGACAACACCACTGCAATGAGGGCGATATAGAAGAAGGATGAGCACCACTAGGGTGTACAGGGTGACGACATGGATGAGCCAATCACAGCGCGGGATCACTGATAAAATAATCAAAATATTTCAGAGCTCCGAGGAATCTGCTGTGCTGGTGAATCTCCCGATAAGATGGGGCAATAAATCACAGATGTGGGGGGGCGGTGACACCTGGAATCCGCCAGATACGGGGAATGTACGGAAAGCAGAGTCAGCAGGATGGGAAATAAAGAGGACCAGTCACCTGATACATTCCATGTCACATGACTCCTGCTAACAACACCGCTATCTACTTCTCTCCAGAAGGACGGCGCCATCACTGTTCAGGCATCATCCGGGGTCACCGTCCACTTCCTGCACAGCTCAGAGGTGACCCCAACATGTAAATCCTGTGATCACCAAGACACAGATCAGCCGCTGCTGCAACCTCTCCATAGCCTGGGTGTCACCAGGACAGGAATTTAGGAATATCTGTCACCAAGAAAAAAAACTACAACCTTATACAGAGATGGGGGGCCCCTAATAAAGTGAGCAGGGGCCCCCATACAGATTGCAGTCTAATGACTGAGCACATACCCCAGTCCTGGCGCCGGCCTTTATGGTACTTTCTTAGGAAACAACAGCAGGAAAAGCCCCCAATCAGCCATCATCCTAAGGTGACCCCAAAACCCCAACCTGTGATTTGTGTGACCCTTCCAGGAAATCACTGCCAGATGTAAGGAAGCCTAACAATCACCCCGGGCCCGGGGGAGAAATATAAATGGACCCTCTGGCACCGCAAGGATGGCTTTGTGATCCTCCAGGGCCACACAACGCAGCATGAACAGAGGGAATGCTGGGATGGGAGCTGTGCACAGCAGTATGGATTCATCCTGTAATACTCCCCTTCCTCCAGCAGGGGGCAGATCCTGAACTCTCGGGTGCGCCAATCTTCTGCGTACTCAGGAAGGCGCCACCTGGAGGTGAAACTGTCCAATGATGGATCCCAACACACTGAGTCTGAGGGGGACACACTAGGAATCGGGCAATAATTGCTGCATTTGCTTTGGGGCAGATATGGGGCTCCCTCATGGGTGGGGCTTCCCATGCAAATGATGCTTTTTTTAAAAAATATGTCCCCGCCTCCTTTAAATGCATTATCGCTCAGATCTGCTATAGGCTGTCTGAGGACAGTAGGAGGGGCCAGCTCGCTCTCCTGGGGATTCTGGGGCCAGGCGGTGGTCACATGACCAGAGCTGAGCTTGTTCTGATTGGCTCCCTCTATGGCTGAATATTCAGAGCCAAAGGTGACCAGTCCTCCTAAAATGATATTACATAATAAAATCTGGGAGAAGAGAACAACTTTCCGGGGGCAGAAAAATGCCACTTATACAGTAGGTTCCCCCCATCGGGGGTAGATACGCACCGAGTGACATGAGATTCACTCAGAAATATTAATCTACAGACTCAAAACTCAACTCCAACCACAGCATCCTGGTATTGGTGGGAGCATCTTACTTTCTGTCCAGAGGAGATGTGTCACTGGGACAGGAAGTTAGAGCAATGTGGGGACACAGATGCATAACCCCTCCCCCATTTTACCCAAAACTGAAATATGTTTCACTTGGAATTTAGATGACTCTGGGGACCGATACAGGGCAGGGGCCCAACCAATCACATAGTAAGGGTGCCACCATAAAGGAAATCATCCAATGGGCAGACATTTGCAGCTTTATTAGGGCTGACAAGTCATGTGACCCAGTCCTAGCCACCCCCCACACCTTGGAATAGCCCCCCCATTGTGCTCCCTTCTCCCCCCACACAGCAGAACACCAATACAATACGACTTACCTGTAATCACTTACCTCCGAATAGCAAAGCTCCTCTTGCATGCAGTCACTGCGGAGTCAGGCTGGGGGCCCCTCACTGATCTTCTGATGTCTCAGCACCCCTTAATCTGTTATCAACTGCCGCAACTTCTACCGTGGTGCTACAGCGCCACCTGGTGTTCAATATACAAAATGCAGAGTCAACTGGCGTCCAATAAACAGAAAGTAGCGCCACCCATATTAGCACCAATCTTCACTTGTGTCAATGTTACCCTGGCCAAAGCCTCTTCCTAATTTGTATATGATAATGAGGCTGATCTATCATTAAAATTGGGAAAAAATGGCAACTGAATGAAGCTTTAACCCAGAGGAGTGCAAATGGGTGCAAATCTCCGGGTTGACCCCTCTGTACTCCGCTGTTCATAGCAGCAAACATTGGGCAGTGGCTGTGTTGTGTGAGGGGGCTCATCCACCTCAACAAATCTCCCCTGGTAGCATGCAAAGAGGTAATTAACTTACTCAGTGATGGACGTAATGACACAGATAGTTTGGGGCCCCTTGATGGAGGAGGGTCCAGGCCCTTCATGTGGCCGCACACATTGCTCCTCTCTATGTCCACCTGGGTCTACAATGGGCCCAATTCACAGAGATTCCCTGGCTGCTTTGTCTTGGGTCGCTCCTTGCATCACTTTCTAAATTTTTCCTTGGTTTGCATGCAATAAGGAAACCCAAAAACACTGCCGGGGGGGGGGGGGGGGGTTGGGGTCACCACAAATATAATACTGCACCCTTTATTAGGATTCTTAAATTGGAAATGAGGACAGCGCGTGTGTGCGGGCCCCTCTCCTACCCAGAAAAGGTTCATTGGAACCTTGAAGGGCCAAAAGCCACGTAGCCTCCTCCCCTATTACCAAAAACCAGACCCCCATTATTGAGGGGGGAGGGGTCTCTTCCCTACAATGTAACCCTGTGTTGTGGGGTACATATTTTATTAATAATGAGCTGCACCCCATGGCACCCTAACCCTTCATTGTTAGATTATATCACCTGGATTGTAGACAGACATCTGCAGTACATCGGTCATTGATTGTATGAACTCTGATTCCTGTATATTAGCAGGAACTCCGCTGTCCTAACAAAAAATCTGTGAAAAATACCCGCCAGGGGGCAGATACCAGTGTGTGTGTACAATGACCCCATCCTCAGGACAGTTTCACTTTCACTTGCGTATGAATGCAGCATGTCATGTACTGCATGCTTACATCTCTCCGAGTACAAACCCCCAGAACTCCTGAACAGTATGTCCTACCGACCTGACATTATCGGGGTACACAGGGGACCCTCAGAGCTAGCAGTACCCCAAATTTCACATCTTTAATAAATTACAAACTATCGGGGTCATAATTATAAAAAGTAGTGAAAACTGAACATCAGGGTTGCTGTTTAAAAAGTTAGTGTAGTTAGTTAGTCTAGGAAGCCCGAAATTAAACAAACAAATTAGGGACCCCCGGGGGCCACTTACAAAGCAAGGAGGTGCGACCCCCAAATTTATACCGACCTGTCACAAAACTAGAAAATGCTCATAATACAGTACACTGTCCCCTTCCATACTTTCAACCCCAATTTCCCAGGAACGGTGCGGTGCAGGTGAACAAAATCATAGGTGCAAGTGGGGGACACTTGTGGCTAACACCCCCTAAAATTTCATCAATAGGTCATCGCCAGAACAGGTGGAACTCCGCCCATAAAAAAAACTACCATGTTACACATTGCTGGAGGCTTCCATCACCTGAAGCCAAATTTCCCATGAACGGTGCAGTGCAGGTGATACACAAATCCCTCCACAGCTCCTCCCCCACCTACCTACCTGATACACAAATCCCTCCACAGCTCCTCCCCCCCCTACCTACCTGATACACAAATCCCTCCACAGCTCCTCCCCCACCTACCTACCTGATACACAAATCCCTCCACAGCTAAATCCCCCCCAGCCGCTCTCTCTGCTCCTCCAATGACCTACTAATGACTTCCTCACTCATAACCTCATCACACGCACGGATACAAGACTTTTCTAGAGCTGCCCCGACTCTCTGGAATGGTCTCCTCGACCTATTTGGCTTGCTCCTACTTTCTGCTCATAAAACCCAATGCTTATAATTCCCCATATATATTCCCCCTCCCCTGTTTCCCCAAAAATAAGCCCTAGCATGATTTTTCCATATTTTTAAGAATACTCAAAATATAAGCCCTACCCCGAAAATAAGCTACAATGTTTAAATACGTGGACAAGAGGTGCTCATTGCTAGACATGAGAAATTGGGGCCAATGGTTTTAAATTCAAGATGGAATTCAGGGTTTGGAGAGTTATGGTAATGTTCCAGAATGTGATGCCGTGACTATTTTTGAATAAATGTGGATTTTATGTTCAAGAATAAATGTTGATTGTTATTCATGAAAAATAAGACATCCACTGAAAATAAGCCCTAGTGCATTTTTTTAGGGGAAAAAACAATATAAGACACTGGGTTTTTATTAAAGGCAAGATAAAACATATACAAATCAACAATAAATATACACGGGGGAAAAACAATATATACATATTCAAATACACTTAGCAGTAATACAAAGTATACAGGAGAAGATTAATAGTGGCCAAAAACAAATCAAGTCCCGTGAACCAATCCAAATTTCTTTTATCTATGCTTTTGCTTTTTTCCATTTTTTTTCATTCTTATCAGATCACAAATTTTCTTTTAACTGTGTTTAACAAATCTTCAAAACTTTGAGAGAATAAAGTCCCAGAACTCCCTATTTAATGTACAGCGCTGCGTAATATGTTGGCGCTATATAAATCCTGTTTATTAATAATAATAATAATATAACAAAATGTAACCCTACCCTGCCCGGTAAACAATATAAACCCAACGTTTGGCATAATCCTTCTTGTACCTGGATATACATTTAGTATAGCTGAATATTGATATAAGACCACTGAATATATTCACCAGTTTAATTAGGGGCCCCTAGTGCCCGACGGTCATACCAGGCCGTAAGTTTCAATATCATATATTATAATATAAATCAATATAACTGATCCTGGGATAGCGTGTGCTGTAAATAAGACATCCATGTGCTAAAACATTTCTGTGGATGCGTATCTAGGCGTTGAGTGGCTTCAGCTTTGTCAATAACAATAAAATTGCAGATAATTAATAAGCTGTGTGAGCGTGGGAGGATGGGGTTCCAGCAAACACTGTCTTATTTTCAGGGAAACAACCCCCCCTCCTTCTAGATTGTAAGCTCTTCAGGGCAGGGTCCTCCCATCGTCCTGTGTCACTGTCTGTATCTGTCTGTCATTTGCAGCCCCTAATAAATGTAAAGCGCTGCGTAATATGTTGGTGCTATATAAATACATTTTATTATTAATAATCACCTTCTGGATTTGTTTTTCCAAGCTTGGCCATTCCTCACCTGCTGCCTCCCCATGCTGCAACCATCAGACTGCTGCTTCTCCTCCCTGAGCGATGGCGGCTGGGTTTCTTCTACTCCTCACCCATTTTGGATGTCTTCCTGCTGCTGAGCCTCACCCTTTATGGGTCTGTGCCACCACAACTACCTCTTTATCCCTTTATGTTCCACTGCTGCTACTGCCACGCAATTTAGTGATTTGCTTACAAGACTTAAAGGAACTTATTACAACTACAAAAAACTTGCTGACAAATATTCTTCCTTCTTGTCCGGTATCCATATGGAAGAAGGGAAAGACATTAAAGGCAACTTTTTCTGCCAACACATCTTACAAGAATCCCAGGCTCAGAACCCATCCACTACAACACTTTCCTTCCATTGTCCAAGCAAACTCTTCCATCAGCAAAGTACTAGAACAACCTGTTGGCACAAAGACTGATATGGCTGACTTTGCCAAATTTGTTGGTTCGTTGTGCGCTCCTTAGCACTGGACTCCTAAAGTTTGATGACCGGCCAGAGAATATCAGAAGCTTTAAAGCCATGATCAGGAACTATTGAGCCTATAGGAGATCTGCTAAGCGGCTGGGACAGCAATCTTCAGTACAGGCAGAGGCTCAAATTTTCCAGCACTAGGACTGAAACTCGTTTGGGATAATAATATAACTAAATAAGTATGGTTATGTTTCCTTTCCTACAAATTAATCAGTGTTAGATAGCCAACCCCTAAACATTGTAATATATCTTCAAGAAGAAGAGAAATCAACGGGGTATTCATCTATTCACACACCGCTATTTATATAGTCCCATCATCTTATTTAGTTTGTAAATAGGATCAGTTACTTAAAACATTACAAGTGAGGTCCTTAAATCTCTTGTATTCTGATGCGTTTCGCCTTATTGGCTTCCTCAGGGGAACATGAGACAGGGTAAATAATAGTCCTAAAGAGATATATACATATAACACAACCTCTTGGTACAATATACATTACACAGAGCAATAAATACAACTTCATTACAGTATATTGAATATTATATAGGGAAATACAGTAATGTATATTGGGAAGGGTTATGGTAGATAGAAAAGCTAAGAGGTGTGAAACAGAATGTAAAATATTAATTGGGTATATGGCTTAATAGAGAGTGTAGAGACAAGATTAGTTCTGATGGAACCGTGTATAGCTAGGAAATTTGGGAATGGTTAGAGCTGGAGTTAAACCTCTCATCAATCCTTTGGTAAAAATCAAGATTGTTGCAAATAACTTTATATAATAATATAAGATAAACCTAAGCCAAAAAGCAATTAAGCCTACTTACTTTTAGTTGTTTCAATGGAATCGCGACAGGAGTGTGTTCCTTGAACGTTGCACTTAGATGGTTCGTTTCTAAACCCAAATATAATGCAATTGTAACGCATTAAAACTTGTATATTCATTACTTGGGGGAATTTAGATTATGAAAGCGAATTGTCGGAGGTTGACATCTTACCTACATGAGTCTCCCGTGTGGAATAATTTGCCACTGTAGCATCTGCTAGAATTCTCCTGCTGGTTTGCTATGGGAAATAAATGAATGAAAAAATAAATTTGATATTCTGGTTTGTTTATTATATATTGGCTGAAATCAAAATATATTCTTACCTTACCAATTTTGAGGAAGAGGAGTGGAAAATAGGTTGATCTCAGGACAGTTTGGAGTAAAAAAGTCAGCGCTAGTAACGTGCGGTCTATAAATGCCGTGAGATAGATTTGGCTGCGGCTGCATGTGGTGTAGGGCTTCATATGGATGGGTAAAATACATTGTGGCCACCCCCACCAGTCATTTGGGAAAGACTAGAACAAGCCTATGGCAGCTTTGAGGCTATTGAACTCCCTTATTTATTAAAATTACGAACTTTCCAAAATGATCTGACAAGGATAAGCACAAGCAAGCAATCATCTAGCAATCATCTCCTTAAATTAGAAAATGAATATTGATGCCATTAAATTCTATACAGGCACCAAAGTTGTATTTGGTAACATATGTGACACCACCAGAAGGTTCTATATGTAAGTAGCCAACAAAGGGGAAAGCATAGTAAAGTCCAGCACTATGGCACTATGTTCATTCTGTGAAATCCTACAGATCTAACCAAGTCAGTACCAGCTGCTAAACTTTCAGATACCCACCGATATTCAGGATCAGAGTTCCTATCAATCTTCACTAACATTCTACAATAACTCAATGTTTAAACCCATAGAGCCAGCTAGTGACCCTGAGATTCACAAAGAAGTTACCTCACTGACTTCCAAAGTACGTTGGGGTTCTAGCTTTGGGTCCAAACGATTGGGGCGCTTCTCTTCTCGGACAAAGCTTAGACACCATGGCACTTTTGGCCCACATTACTCAGAGCTTCAGTAAGTTGTCATAGATGGCATATATCCATGAAAGCCCCCAGTGTACTTGCAAAGATACTTATCATATGGTGTGTTCAGGAAGAGGTCTTTGTGTCTTACAGGTAAAGGACAGATCTCCCAAAACAATCCTCTCTACAAACTGAACCCTATTTCTCAGATCAGACTGTGCAACCAACTTACAGATTAATAAAAGCTGAATGGCTTTTAGCCAACAAAGGATATGAATGGAAATTCAGTGAGCCATATTCTGGGTGATTGGCCTGGCAAGACAGATTCTGGACTCTATGTTCCTTGTACACAACTGACATCTTTCTTCACTGAAGTGACCGCCATAATTAATTCCAGACCTTTGCTTGCCGTATCTTCAGATCCAGCTTGGCGCCGGCCTCCCTACTTACCCAGAAAACAGCACTGATTCCTACACCACCAGGTCTTTCAGTCACCATGATCTTTATATGTCAATGGAGACGAGGATACGTCAACCTTCTACAAGGGTGTTGGCAAGAAACCTAACCTCCAGGAAGGGGATCTGTCTTTTTGAGGGATCAGCAAGCTCATGGCCTATGGGACTTATCACAAAGGCTGATCGAGGTGAAAGAGTTTGGGATTGTGCTGTGAAAGTGTTGTGATAACTTTTCTTAGCCAATCACAGGAACTGTTTTCCTCCGGCTTGTAGAGAATAATCCCTGTGCTAGATGTTGGAGCTTCAGACTTCAAAGAAGATCACATATAATATTGTTTATGTTTGTATTATCTATTTTCTCGTTTTATGTCTTACAGATCCTAAAGCCAACAACCGCAATTGTTCTTGTTTATTGTTGTTGCAATGCTTTTGCATTATATTGACAGACAGAAGCACGGTGGCTCAGTGGTTAGCACTCCGGCCTTTGCAGCGCTGGGTCCCAGTTTCGTATCTTGGTCAGGACATTGGGCCTGATTTATTAAAGTTCTCCAACCGGAATACCCGGAGGAAACCCACACAAACACAGACAGAACCTGCAAACTCCATGCAGATACTGGCCCTGAATTATTAAAGTTCTCCAAGGCTGGAGGGAATACACTTTCACCAGTGAAGCTGGGTGATCCAGCAAACCTGGAATGGATCCGGTCCCGAATTGAAAACATTTGCTAACAAATAGCTAATGACATTTAGGAAATCCATTCCAGGTTTTTTGTATCACCCAGCTTCACTGATGAAAGTGTATTCTCTCCAGCCCTGGAGAACTTTAATAATTCAGGGCCAGAATCTGCATGGAGTTTGCAGGTTCTCCCTGTGTTTGTGTGGGTTTCCTCCGGGTATTCCGGTTTCCTCCCACATTCCAAAAACATGCAGCTGGTTAGTTGGCCTATGAATAAAGGTGGGGAAATTAGATTGTGAGCTCTTTTAAAGGACAGCTAGTGACACGACTATGGACTTTGTACAGCGCTGTGTAATATAAATAGTGTGTAATAATAATAGATGGGGAGAGAGCCCTAGGTATCCAGTAACCCCAATTATTGTCAGTGTTCTCCCCTATACTTTGTTCTACCTTTCTAATGCCTGCCCTGGTACTATGTCCAAGTTTTCCATCCTGTGTATTATGCCCCAACTGTCCAGTGCTGTGTATTGAGACCCAACTTCCTGGTGTTCCAAGTTTTAGGAATGTAATCCCTTGTAGCAGTGTAATATTGTGCTCAATGTGGTGTAACAAGTGAGGCTTAGTTCACATTAGCAGCATTGGGCTATCTACTGTTCCAGAGTGACTACTTGGCAACTGCTAGGCACCCGGGATTGGTACCAGGCGGTAAGTGGGATTGGTACCAGGCAGTAAGTGGGATTGGTACCAGGCGGTAAGTG
>NC_092860.1:839837-850974 GCF_032062135.1 Pyxicephalus adspersus
GTACCAGGCGGTAAGTGGGATTGGTACCAGGCGGTTAGTGCTAGGCACCTGTTACTAATGTTACCATGTTACTATTATCAAGGTCCCAATCTTTCTTTCAATTTTCACAATCACAAAGATTTAATAGTTAAGTCATTATTGGCTAAACATATTCGCATTATGCCATTTAAGTTTATATCCACTCAGGCCTACATTGTCCTTAGGTTTCATCGTTATTACCGGTTTCCTGGCTCTCCAATATTTCTTTGGATGTAATTGTGTATTTTTGCATTTTATCTTTCTATATTTTACCTGCAATGTACAGCTATCACTGTGTGCTACAGAAGCCCTCCTTTTTTGTTCCCGGCTATCACTGGGGACTACAGAACCCCTCCCCATTGTTCCCAGCTATCACTGGGGACCACTGAGCCCCTCCCTATTGGTGTGGAGATAAGAGGAGGAAATGCTCTGTAGTCCCAGCACATTTTTGGGTTGGGGGTAATTGTTAGCATCAGTCTATAGGTCAGGACAAGGTTTAGGGTTGTGGGGCAATTTATAACTTGTTTTGGTGTTGGGGACTCCCCTGTCCTTCCCACTGGGTGTTGGGTTTTGGGGTCTCAGCAGAGAACAATACACATCAGATATAATTGGGCTACAGATCCTCCCTCATCATCCCCCCCTGCAGGTTGATGGAAGTCATTACCTTCTCCCCGATCTCGGTCTGGTCTCCCCCCGGCAGCACCTCCAGGTCGGTGAGCAGAGCGCAGGCTTCCAGAACCTTCCTGTAGTTCTTCTCATTATCTGTCCGGCCGAACAGAATGTTGTCCTTTAGGGTGGAGTTCTGTATCCAGGCCTGCTGGGAAACGTAGGCCACCGAACCCTAAAATCAAAGGAGGAGAAAGAATTCATGCAGCTGTGACCACAAATTCCTGTTAGGAGTAACCCCGGAGGGCAGATTTCTAATCACTGGAACAAATCAGCATCCCCGGGATTATGAAATGACATTTATTGATGACAACAATCCTACCGACCCTGACGGAGATGTCCCCTTCTATCTTCTCCATCTCCCCCAGAAGAGCCGACACCAAAGACGACTTTCCACAGCCAACGTGACCGACCACAGCGACCAGAGAGCCAGTGGGGACCAGGAAATTAATGCTGCGGGGAGAGTCAGAAAAATGTAAACGGTAGGTTGGACAATAAAGGTTAATGGGGGCTGCAGTACAATTGTGGGGTTTAGGTGGGACCTCTATCAGCACACATGGAATGGGGGGTACAACAACCGATGTCTTGGGAGGGGCCCGGCCCTATCTGTGTCAGCACCTTGTGGGATGTGTGAAGGACGGACTAAGAATGTTCCTATTTACCTCGGGCATAACAGAAAATCATTACATACATATTCCCAGCTGCACCCCCCAGGATGTGGAGCAATGACATTGGGGGTAAATGGAACCCCAACAGCCCCCCTTACCTGTATGGCTGCATGGCTCCTGGTCACCTGGGTGACACTGGACTATGGAATGATGGCAGCTGGTACCAGGCAAATAGGAAAGATGGGGGGGGGGGGTTAATTTTTCTGGAGTATGTATTGGGGGAAATGTCAGACAACTGGGAGCAGTAACACTGGGGTAACTATAGATGGCAGCGGAGAGAGCGGTGTCCTGAACACGTGTGACCACTATGGTAAATTGTAGATCTATCTCTCTTCTCTGGGTCCCGGATTCCCCTCCATGATTGATTGGCCCCCATAACATATAAGCAGCACTCCGCAGTATGTACACATGAGCTGCTACATTCAGGGGTGTAAAGAGAATATGGGGCCCAGGTGAAGTGGGAAAATGGAGCCCAACTATACATTACCATGGCAACCCATAGGTGTGTTTACTAATAAACTGGGTAAGGCGACTAAAATGGGAGTAGTTACCATGTGGGTGTGGCTAATATGGGTGTGGCTAACCAGCAATGTTATTGTCGGTTGCAGAATCCTTGCAGTTTGTCATCCATATTCCATAACCCCCACAACACCCAGATCCTTATTCCAGCCATACCCCCCCCCATACTATAATCTATAACCCCCAGATCAATATTCCAGCCATGAACCCCCCATACTATAATCTATAACACCCAGATCCTCAATACAGCCATACCCCCCCCCCATACTATAATCCATAACCCCCAGATCCTTATTCCAGCCATAAAATACCCCCCTGGCTATGGCTTGCATGGGGGTGGTGTGAGCCCAGGGAAGGGGCAAGGCGCAGAGTCTGAGCAGTATTCAGGTTTTCTCCAGTGCCCCTAGTGGTGAGGATGTTGCACTGCTGGAACACTGAGCCACACCCAGGTTGAGAACTGCCCGCCTGCGCAGGAGAGAGGTGTCTGCGCTGCAATGAGGAAGAGGTGAGTGTGACACCAGCCATGATCCCCGCCAGGTTCACATGACAATAAAATGAACTTGTATAGTTGCTGCCACCAATGTGTCCCTCCCTGGAATGAACCTTCCAGTTTACCTTCCATCCGCTAGCACAATCCATGTCTCCATCATACCTGGGCAATACTACGGTGGGGTATTTATATTTTCATGCCGTCACTAACCCCTAAATCTCCATTAAATCTCCATGCAGAAGATTAGATTTACTTAAAGTGGACCTGTCTGCAACCTTCCCAGTCTCCAGGACTCCATGTCCAGCCATTTTATTTTGTATTTTAGTCAGAGTTCTCCTTTATTACAGTGCACTACAATGACTTTCAGCTTTTAGTGACAATAGTTGTGGTGGCAGAATCGGTGGTGTCAGTGCCACCGATCGGGGAGTCACATGACAGCCAACGTGCGCTCTGTATAGGAGGATGGAGTAAGATTGTGGAGTGGGGAGCTCCGGATTCCATTTTTTTCTGACACATTGTAGGTCACGTTTGTATATTGTGGTGAGCTGCAGTGCTTGGCGTGCTTTACTGACACCCTGCAATGCCATGCATTACTTCAATGCTTAGTTTTGAAAGGGGCCCCAGGATGGTCATACAAGGGCCAGTTGTTTAAGATGATTGGACTGAGCAAGTGATGGCTGTGATATATTACCTGTAAGATTCTGTTACACCATTCAGACCACCAACTGCCCCTGACATGAATGGACTGTCCCTATTCATATCTGCAAACTGCCCCTGATATGTTAGGACTACCCCTCTTTATACCCCTAACTGCCCCTGATATATTTCTTTCACACATATTGAATATTATTCCCTTGTATTGACTTACATCTAAAACCTCCAAAGTTCTGGTCCCTTATTTCCATTCTACCCGGACCCAAATAATTCCGGGACCCCATACATCATCCCAACCTTCTAGGAAAGGAATTCATTACTGAGGTTCTTTTATTCATATTCTCTAATTTATATTCCTCTCGTAGTCTTACCTATCTGAAAGTATTTTATTCTCATATATATATTTTTTAATTCCGGCGAGGTTTCCAACAATGAAATATCTCTTGATGTCGGAAGTACACAGCGATTTCTCTGCTACTTCACATATTTATATATTTATATTATTTATTCTTTAGGAATTTCTTCTTCCTAGTCACCAATTGACATCTGATAAATAATAATAATATTAATAATAATAATATTGTATCACAGTACCACTATATATCCATTGCTGACACATATATACCAATGTATTGACCATGTATCTAAATATCATACTGATTAGATTTATATTTATCTATTGAAGACAGTCGCTATGTTTTAAACACATGATTTACTGATTACATGATTTATTTATTACTGCTTTAGGGCGCAGAAATTCCTCAATATTATGCATTTGATATATGTAGAATACTGTACATTAAACAGGGGTTGCAAATGACAGACAGATGACACAGGAGGAGGACAGGACCTTCTGAAAATGATGTCTTTTCTCTGTAACCTGAATACATTGTAACACTGAATTATCTGCGGTAACATTATAATGCAGTGGGATTTGCATGGCTATAATACACCCAATACTGGTTTGGATATAAGCAATGGTTGTGGGCAAAATAGAGCCCTGTGCACATAGGAAGTGGGGACCCCAAATGCTAAACATTTAAGATTTTTGCCTTGCTCAGTGTACCCTAAAACCAGCCAGGATGATCAGACTGTATAAGGTTTTGTTTAGGGAACATTAAAGCCTAACTCCAGCCAGAATATATTTTCATAAATGTCCTCATTGAAGGCTAGTTTTGGAGTAAAGAAATATCTCCGATTACATTTTTAATGTTATCAATGTCCCTCTGCGGTTTTGACCTCCTCGTGTGGTCATCAAGACCTCCAATCCTTTGCTACAAAGAAAGAAAAATTTCTATATCTGGAAAAAATCAAAATATATCTGTAGCACAAAAGTTGTAAAACGTCTTGCAGTTTACGTTTCTTCTTCCATGGACCAGCAATAAAAGTGAAAGGATAAGAAGAATTACAACAATTCCCAGTGACATTTTACCAGAATACATGGAGGTAAGTGAGGTGCAAATGCGATGAGAGGGAACTGCCTGGGATTCATTCACCAAGGATTCAGCAAATTTGGTTTAAAAGTTGGTGAATCCCACTGGTGCCATGGGGCAAATTAGTGAATGAGTCATATTCACCAATTAAAAATTGTCTAATCTGTTAGCAAATGAGCCCTCATTTATATGAATAATTTTAGAATAAATTCTTGTACAAGACAAATGCCATTTAATGTTTATTTTTCAGCTCTATATGTAACCGTTGCTTATTGTGCGTTTTTATGTTATTTAATTTTTTGACAGCTAACAATTGTTTTTGCTATTTTAGTACTGATGTAGGTGATTTCATGTAAAAACTTTTCCTCAAGCATTGTATACAAAGGTATTCGATTGTTTTCCTTTATGTTAAATTTGCTTTCCTTGGAAAACTAAAAACATAACAAAAAATAGCAATTGGTCACTCCATTCAAGTAATTGAAGCTTCTTATCACCACTTGCTGGGTAATTCTGGTAAATCTATCAGTGGTATTAAAGTGGTGATCAGATTTTAGAAACTAGAGAACAAACAAATGCTGACCTATTATCTTCTTTATAAGTATAAAGTTTACAAAAAGTCCATCAAGATGCAATTTACTATTACATTTACAGTTTTACTATTACTTGCAATATTTGTTAAAAAAATTGATGGAATAGTAAAAAAAAAAATAGAAAACTTACAAATTTAGAACCCTGACCCACAGGTGATCCAAGGGAAAACCTTTTATAAAGCATGAAGTATTCTGCTCCAACAGGAAAAATCTCCAGCATTGCAATGTAACACAATTATATTCTGTACATGTAATTCATCTTTGCTGAGCTAAACCTGCTTCCTGACAGGTCTATTCCACCACTCTTATTGTGAGGAATCCCATGTGGAAAATGAACCTCTTTCCACCCAGATGCCCCCTTGTCCTATTTAATTACCTTAAGTAAGTGACACCCTACTGACAACACTGACCCCTGGGGTACATCACTAATAACACTGACCCCTGGGGTATATCACTGACAACACTGACCCCTGGGGTAGGAGTCAGAAATGGAGACGGATCTGGGGGTTCTGGTAGATCATAGACTTAATAACAGCATGCAATGCCAAGCTGCAATATATAAAGCTAGTAAAGTACTTTCTTGAAATAAAAGAGGAATAGACTGCAGAGATGGAGACATAATCCTGTACAAAGCATTGGTCAGACCTCATCTGGAATATGCAGTCCAGTTTTGGGGATTAAGGATTTAAAAAAAAGATAACAGAGACTGCTGATCCAGGGAACATCCGATTGTCTCATGGAATCAGGAAGGAATTTTTTCCCCTGTTGAAGCAAATTGTACCCGGGGGTTTTTGCCTTCCTCTGGACCAACTATTTCTTATAGGGTTTTATATCTGGGATATGTTTATTTCCCTAGTGGGTGAACTTGATGGACTTATGTCTTTTTTCAACCTAACCTACTATGTAACTATGTAAGATAGGATAGAAAAAGTGAGAATGTAAATCTGAGAAGGGGCAGACAAGTGGGGAGATTGTGTATAATTCATTAAAAAATAAACCAAACTTTGAAATTATAAATGTGATCACTGGCCTCAGTAAGCACCAAAGCAGACCACTATCTTCCGGGGCCCCAAGGACTGCACAGTAAGTGCCAAAGGGCCACATGTAACCCCCGGCCTCATATTGGGCACCAGGCCTCTTTTATTTGAGTAAACTAAGCTTGCTGCAAATCTTTCACCTATATTTCTGTTCTTTCACCTAAAATTTTCCATGCGTTTTCCTATTTCTCCACAAGATGGCTCACTCAGCTGGCAGCAGCCTGATTTTTAACACAGTTGACAGTCTGGAGTTCCGCTCAGAAAGAGACGGAGAAAAGAAAAATAGGTACGGCTGTGTGTTCTGTGGCTGCGGTGGAAGACACGGCTGCATTTTCCTTTTTTTTTATGTTGATGGTTTAATCCGAAACCAAAATAGAAACTTAAAGAATCCGGTGTCTCCCCCTGGAGCAAATGTAGCACGTCCGAATTCCGTGCAAGAAGAGCAAAAGACACTTCCTGATTTTTTTGGACGATGGAACCTGCGGGCTACAAAGACAAACTGAATTGCTCCATCTGTCTGAATATTTACACCGATCCGGTGACACTGAGATGCGGACACAACTTCTGCCGGGTCTGTATCAACCATGAACTGGATACACAGGAAGGGTCCGGGGGTTACACCTGCCCTAAATGCAGGAAAAGGTTCCACGAGAGGCCCACGCTGCGGGGGGATGGAGATTTGTGTGCTTCGGATGATTGTTATATCACACAGCCATCGGAATATCAAATCTCGAACATCTTCTGCACTTATTGCATCCACGCCCCAGTACCGGCTGTGAAATCCTGCCTGCTGTGCGAAGCTTTCCTATGTGATGATCACCTGAGAGTCCACAGCAAGTCACCGGAACACGTCCTGTCCGATCCCAACACCTCCCTGGAAAACAGAAAATGCCCCATCCATAGGAAGATCCTGGAATATTACTGCTCCAAGGATGCCGTCTGCGTATGCGTGTCCTGCATCGCCTTCGGAGAACACCGAGGACACTTCGTGGAGCCTCTAAACGTGGCCTTCGAGAAGAAGACAGAGCGGCTTCGATACTTCCTGGAAAAACTGACTTCTAAGAAAAAAAGAGGAGAAAAAAGAGTCCGAAACTTGCAGAAGAGAAAGATGGAGGTGCAGGAAAAAGCCTCCGGCGTGACAAAAAGAGTCTCTGCCCTTTTCCGGGACATTCGGGAACAGCTGGACCTCCTGGAGAAGAGAGTTCTGAACGAGATCACGGGATGGGAAGAACACGTTTCCTTATCGGTTTCCGATCTCATCCAGCAATTGGAAGTCAAGAAGGACGAGCTGTCGGCAAAGATGCAGCACATCGAGGAGCTGTGTCACATGACCGACCCGGTCACCGTCCTGCAGAGAAGAGACGACCTTTGCGACCCTCAGGACGGAGATGACGAAGCCAGGGAGCGAGATTATAAAAGGATCTACGAGTCGGAGGATCTGGACGAGGGACTCATCTCGGTGACTTTACACGCCGGATTGGCCGATATCATGACCGGCATCAAGAGAGGGATCTACGTCTCGGAATCATTGGATATTCTGCTGGATCTGAACAGCGCCGGTAATTACGTCACCGTCTCCGGGGACCTGAAAACCGTTTCCTGGTCGGAGATCAACCAATATCGCCCAGAGACGCCCGAGAGGTTCCAGTACTGCCAGGTCATAAGCATCCGAAGCTTCACCTCCGGGCGGAACTATTGGGAAGTGGAGACCAACGAGTCCGGGGATTGGATGATCGGGGTCTGTTACCCCAGCATTGACAGGAAGGGGGTCCAGTCCTATATTGGGAACAATCACAAATCTTGGGGGTTGTGCAAGTTTAATAATGAATATTCAGTCATCCATTGCAGTGAGGTCAGTCAGATCCCCTGCTGTGTGTCCTGCCAGAGTTTTAGAATTTATTTGGATTACGAGGCCGGCCAGTTGTCCTTTTATGAACTTCGGGGTTCCATCAGACACCTGCACACCTTCTCGGCCACCTTCACCGAACCCCTCCATGCCGTGTTTTATGTTTGGGGGGACTGGGTGAGAATCAAGAGCTGAGAAGGGGAAGAAGAGGAGCAACGAAACCAGGGAGGGAGGCAAATTTTTCAAAGTTTTGTAAAGGGTATTGTGTCTGGGACGATCAACCCCCATATTTCTCAGCCTATCGCAGCCTATCGCAGGGTTCTTGTGAGATTGGGGTTGCAGAAATTCTATTGTTTAGGATTTCAAGGATGGGGATCCGGCTGAAGCCAGGGGAGGGGGGGGGAGGGGGGGGGGGTTATTTTATTTTTGGGGTAAAATTATGTTCAAAAGACGGTTAGGATTGGGGCTCCAAAAAAAGTGCCCAAAGGGGTCTTTTTTTCAGTTGGGATTTCCCCCATTTGGATTTCAATTGTTTCCTGGAAGTAAAGAGAAATCTCCCAAGCCATAAAAATACCATGGCTGTCAGTAGTATAGTGGGGTAAGTAGTCCTGTTTCTTCTTACTGCATTCATTCGGCTTCACATTGCATTCTCTGGCGAAGTAAAACAATTAGAAATAACAATAAGAAGAAACAAGACTCCTTCCCCTACTATGCTATATATAATTCTCTGACTTACCTGTCAGTATAAACTCCGCGGGGTCCAGGCATTGGCTGCTGTACAATAGAACGAGCGATGCCGCTACTACAACTCCCAGCATTACTATAAAATGCGGGGCCACACATAGGCAGAGAGGCCGCTGGTCTATAGAGTGATGTCGGGAATTGTAGTAGCGGTGGGCCAGGTGCAATTCATATTAATAAAATATTCATATTAATTATTTTGGGGGCCAAAAAAAAGGCCGTTTCAGGACTGATTTTAACACTCGTTTTAGGGACTGTTCATTTTTATGCTTTTTAGATTTCCATACAGAAGTTTTTTCTCAATGTAAATATTGTTATAGAGGTGTGGTGATGTGGAATTCTATGTATGATTTGTTATGAAATGTGTATATGTGGGGTTGTGTTTGTTACATATGCAACCACAGCTTCCTGAAACATTACCAGGTCATTGTGCTTTACCTGTTCTCCCCACAAGGGGTCAGCGGACTAAAAAGAATTCACTCCCTATGTGGCTGAAAGTACTGAAACTGAACTGGGATGTTGGGAGCTCCCTCTACAGGTCAATTTGCAAATTACATTTGTCACAAAAAAAAAAGCGTGCAGAGCCAGTCTGTATGATTGTGAGATTCATGGAAGAATTGTGGGAAGGCCAGAGACACAAAGTATTGTTTGTTTGTGAATGTTTTCAGAATAAAGAATGAAAATTAAACCCTGCAGCTGATTCCGACCTTTGGCCTATTGCAGAGCCTGATCGCCAGGAGAATCCTCGACATGAATCCCTAAGGGTCTGGGCAGAAGAGCTGACACTCTAATGTCCCCCCACAGTCACACACTATTATTATATATTTATATAGCTCTGACATATACCATAGTGCTGTACAGAGAAGTGCTGTACAGAGATCACTGAGCCAGTCCCATCAGTCTCTGTACAGAGCTCTGACATATACTGTGGCGCTGTATGGGAGGGGCTGCAGGAAGTTCTCCAGGGATTGTGTGAACCCACAGGAAGTCGGTGTAACACTCTGCGGCTTTGTATGAGACGCTCTGATTCACGGCGTGACTTTGCAGAAACATTATAATAAGTTCTGCAGACAAGCTGAAATTTCCGATCAGACTGGCAGTCTGTGACAGTCTCATATTGCAGGTGGTAGCAAGGCATATGATTATATTTGGAGGTGGAACCTATTATGAGTTTGATATATGAAGGTTTTATTTATAATAAATTGAATTATAGAAATAATATCAGAACTATAGGCACATTGGGGGAATATTTTCCAGCTCATACTTAAGCCAATAAAGAATTTGTTTTGTCTCGGTGTTGCGGGGATGTGTCCGGCGGGGGTCATTAGATGGTCCTGTATCCTTTAAAACATATTGGGCTGTGCTGGTCCCTTTAAGAGATGTTTGTGGGCGGGGCAGTGACACAGAGCAGGAATTGGTAGTAAGGGAGGGGGAGGGGCCTGACTCCTCCAATAATGGAAAATGAAATTGGTCAGCCTCAGTTTCTGGAGACACCAAGGGGTTTCTGTTATTTTGTCATGTTTGGTGACCGGTCATGTGATGGTCTTCTCCAGCATGTTGGAAGGAGGTCTGTCTGCTGGGGTTGGATGGCCCCTTTAAGGGGAGGAGCTGAGTCTGGGAATAAGGGTGAAGGGTTGGAAGATCGGAAGGATGGACATAGGGTGTTGCTTTTCCTTCTCCCGGGAAGAGGAGGAGCTAGAGAAGGAATGACCCTGCAGGGGGTGGAGAATAAGAAGGGATAAGTATTGATGGGCGGAGCTATCTATGGGGAGGCGGGGAAAGGCAGAGTATTCCATGAAATAGGGCGGGGCTAGATGGATTCTTCCAAGGAAATAGGCGTGGCATAGTGAGGCAGGGCGGGGCTATCCTGTGTTGTGGCAGGAAAGGGGCGTGTCTCCCTGCGTAGTGGTGCCGTAGGCGGGGCTCGGTCCGGCGGGGTCGGGTGACGTCACGCTGGTGGCGGTCCCGGTTTGGTGTCGGTGATGGAGCTGGAGGACGGGTTGGTGTATCAGGAGGAGGCCGGGGCCTCCATGTCGGAGCGGGTGTCCGCTCTGGCCGCCTCCATATACCGGGAGATGGAGCGGCTAATCGGCCGCTACGAGGAGGAGGCGGTGAAGGAGTTGATGCCGCTGGTGGTGGCCGTGCTGGAGAACCTGGAGGCGGCCTGCACGGAGAGACACGAACAGGAGGCCGAGCTGGAGCTTCTGAGGGAAGACAACGAGCAGCTTATCACCCAGTACGAGCGGGAGAAGGCGCTGAGGAAGCACGCCGAGGAGGTACTTATAGGTCCTACTTACCCCAAATACCCCCCCTATATACCCCCTTATGTACCCCCTATATACCCCAATACCTAACCCCTATGTACCCCATATGTACCCTGATACCTACCTTATCCACCCCTGATATCACCCAGTACGAGCGGGAGGCGCTGAGGAAGCTCACCAAGGAGGTACTTATAGATTATACCCCCCTATA
>NC_092860.1:851619-855236 GCF_032062135.1 Pyxicephalus adspersus
CCCCCCCTGTTTATACCCTAATACCTACCCTATACACACCCCCATATCACCCAGTGCTGAGGAGGTACTTACTGTACATGCCTCCATACATCCTATATGCCCCCATACTTACCCCAAATACCCCTGGATGAGAAGTAGGCACCCAGGAAGTACTTACCTCATATACCTATCCCTATATCCCTCCCATATCACCCATTATAAAAGAGAGAGATGGCAGGAGCTAGCACACAGAGGGGATATTTACCAACAATTACCCCCCTCCTAATATCACCCAGTATGAGAGGGGGAAGGGGTTAAGGACCTACCTACCTTGCCTGAGTACCTACCTTATACCTGACCTCATTCTATTCTCTATTTATCCCACCTTCCCTTATGTATCCCAGTTTTTACCTACCTACCCCCATATGTGTACAATGGGATGAGAGAAGGATAATGAGGCATACCCACCTATCTACCTCATATGTGCCCCTCCTTCATATACACACCTACCCCTCTATATACCCCACACAACATCACCAAAAGGCAGGCAGTACCTACCTTGGATCGCTCTCTACATACTCCCATCTCCCTACCTTCCTATATACCCCTAAACCCCTCCACCCCTCCTATGCCCCATATTACCCATCCTACATACTCCTCTGCCTGCCCCACTTACTACCCCCATACCAGCACTACAACACCCTACCCTCTGCCCCACCACCCACCTATATTGCCATTGCACACCCATAAAGACCTCTTTGTGCTCAGTGGCGCCCTCTGCATTCTGGAGAATTGTTCTGAACTCTGGGCATTGGCTCCTCCTCTGGGGCTGGTCATGTGATCAGTCATGTGATCAGTACTGCACACATGGTGAGATGGCTCATGATCAGGTAGAACTGGCCAATCATCTCCTCCAACTCCGACAGCCTTCAAGCTCCGCCCTAAAGGGTAAGTCGGGGGGGCAAAAAGAAAAAAACACATCATCAGTATATCTCTGCCATACGTATAGATCCTGCCAGAAATCCAGGGGCTCCTAATGCCACCGTAAGGGCCTATTGGGAGGAAGTGCCCCGGGGTGTGCACACCTACCACCCCCATCCCTGTAGGATTATGGAGGATGCAGCACAAGGAGGGAGACTCTGTTAGGAGCAAGGTGCTGACTGCACTGCCTGGTAAACACACAGCCCCTACATAGAGAATTCACAGGTCAATGTTATTGTAAACAAGGAACAGCAAAGGGTGAATTCTGGGTGAATGTCATAATAACGTCCAGTGATTGAAGATCTGTTGTGCCTGTCATTGGATGGCGTGCGCTGTCACCCTATTGGCCCATTGATCAGGTGACATGAACATTGGATGGAGTGCGCCCCTCCCCCACACCAGCAGGTGACATCTGCCACCATTGGGCCAGGTCAGACACATGAGATGACTTTCACCCCTCCCCCCCCTCCTTCTCACCTCTGCTGTTGTCACCGCTGTACTTGTTTATCTGGCCATTAGGAGCTTCCTGTCATAGGGTGACAACGCTCCCTGCTAGGGTCTTGTTGTAGCAGCATGGTTGTCAGCTGAGCAGCAAGCTCGTCCAATCACATATCTTTATGGAGAGCCTGTAATGCTGTGCTTGGTGGAATACCCCAGGGAGGCAGCAGACAGGTCCTCTTTATTGTGAACTCTTATTGTGTAATTTTCTGTGATTTGGGAATTTTTTACATGATTGTTTTGGGGTCCCCGGCCTGTAATTGATTGGCCCCTGGGGAGGTCAGATATTTAACATTAGCCTCTGTTTGCGGGTAATTCTGGACAGGAAGTTGTCTGTGCGCAGGGAAAAGTCTTCCCCCCTATGAACACCTGCTGGAGCCATGTGTGGGGATTAATTTCTGGGCCGGGCTGGGTGTCTGCCCCGTGTGGGGGTATTTCTGGCTGGGCTGGGAGTGGCAGGGTTTCTGTCAGTCTGGCGTTGTGTCCACATTCCTGTCTGCTGTCCTTGCACTGTTTTGTGGTGTCACCGAGCCGTGATGTCATTGTGGCGTGGCATCTGTTCTGGAAGTGATCCCACTGACCATCATTTCTGGGCCCTGAGCCAGTGATGCTGCACTGTGCAGGAACCCATGGCAGCCAATCAGAAGCGAGCTTGGCCCTGTCTGTTCCTCACATTCCTGTAGAAGTATTTCCTCCCTGTGATGTCCCCGGCTTTTCTGGAAGCCAAATACCACAGCAGTGCAGATGAGCCGCCTTCATCCTCTATAAAAAGCTGCGATCGCAGGGTGGGGTCACATGACCAGCGCTCTCCAGATGTGCCGACTGAATTCATTTTACACTTCCTGTCTCAGAGTGACAACGCTTAGTCACCATATTCCGTCTATGGAAGCAGTGTTGTCACCCAAGTCAGCGGCACAACTATGGGGACTGATGCCAAATTTTACCCTGTGAGCCCAGCCACCCTTATGTGGCACGTGCATAAGTCTCCCCTCCATTGCAAACACCCTCAACTATTACGACCCCTGCTTCTACCCCAGGGTAGGGCAGGACTCCAGAACACCCCCTTTTATTATATTAGGTGTTTTGCATCATCCCATGCTGTAGCTCTGGTCACATGACTAACTGCTGGGCCTGGGAATTAACCCTTTTGATGGCACTTTCACTCCACAGTTTTCATAGTGGGTTCAGAGACTCCCCTTCCCCGTCCATGCTGTACAGTGGGTACAGTTGGTGGTCTCGGACCAGTTCCCTTCTCTTCCATCCCCAGGGGGTGTGGCCTGACCCAGAGGGGGTCCCTGTATGACCAATCACTGGCCACTTCCTAAGGATAGACTTCGCTGAGCTCATGTCTAGATTCACCCTGAGATCTCCTGGCGGTGCCCGGGCACTCATTGGTTACCCCAAAAAACAAACGATATGAAAAGAATGATTTCTAGCCTCGGCATTGTGACCAGAGCTGCAGCTTTGGGCGATGTAAATACAGATAAATGTAGCGTACAGGTCCTCTTTACAGACTTCCATCTCTTACAATGAAAGGAGCCCATGGGCCCCGGCTATCGGGAATCATCACGTGACCAATCATACGGCAGAAGACGATTTCCTGTCTGTGGGGATGCAGAAGCAGAACATTGGATTGGCACTGAATGCGGGACTACAACTCTGCCTTGCCAGCTGCTGGGGCTTGTTGGGAGTTGTGGTTCCCCCAGCAGGCTGTAAGTTACCCCGCACAATATAAAACAATGCAGTGCCCCTGCCACACATGATGATACCTGAAACCTCGGAGGGTTGGCGCTGCTGAGTTGTGGAATCTGTGTTGGGTTGGTGCCTTTGGGGTGCCGAGGTGCCCGCTCCAGGCGCAGAGTTGGGAATGGCTGTGTATCCGGGAGGGTGCGGCGGTCTGGTGATGGGCAGACAATGCTGGACAGGATTATAGCTCAATAACAAAGGGGGGAGGGCAGAGAGCCAATCACCAGCCGCGTCCTGGGGGCCTTTCTAGAACCCTGCACAGGGGTCACACAACGTTCACCTCGCTGTCCAAATCCCAACCCCATTCACCTGACTGCATGCTCATGAATATGAAGTGACTCAGTGATGTCACTGGTCTCTAGCGATCTGATTGGCTGCGTTCTCATGAATATGAAGTGACTCAGTGATGTCAC
>NC_092860.1:856395-880263 GCF_032062135.1 Pyxicephalus adspersus
GCTGTAAAAGTTTATTCTGCATTCTGTCAGTGGCATTACACAGCAGATTACATTTCCTGGGTCCTTACTGTATTACCTGGTGATCCTGCCAGAAAACTCTGTATTTTTTAATATTTTATAACCACACTTTCTGGTGTCATATGTCACTTTTGTCACTCTGTGGTTTGGGGGGGGGGGGGGGGATTATTAAAGCTGATTGTTGGCATATTTAACTTTTCATCCCCCCTCCAATTGTGTTGTACTTCCCCCACCTCCTAGATTGTAAGCTCTTCGGGGCAGGGTCCTCTCCTCCTCCTGTGTCACTGTCTGTAACTGCCTGTCATCTGCTACCCCTATATAATGTACAGCGCTGCATAATATGTTGGTGCTATATAAATCCTGTATAATAATAATATTTCTGTCTTGTATTGCTTTGTATTACATCTCTGTGTTCTAGAAGTAGTCTGCCCCCTAGTGTACAGAGGAGGAATTGTCCTGGCAGTTGCTGCTGCCAGCTCTCCCTGCACTAACAGATATTAATATTAAACAGGATTTATATAGTGCCAACATATTATGCAGCGCGGTATATAAAATAGGGGTTGCAAATGACAGACCGATACAGACACAGTAGGAGAAAAGGACCCTGCCCCTAAGAGCTTTCAATCTGTTATTAATACCCTTTGTTTGTTTTGTTGCTGTGTGATAGGGTAGTGCAATCCAATACATGAAATACCTTACTTCAACACATAAGTGCAATCAATTCTTTTTTTTTTTTATCACCCCCGAACACATCACATGCAGTGCTGTGCATTGCAGTCCCCCTGGTAAGGTGCATTGGGGTCCCAGAATAAATGGAACCGCAGAATACCAACCTTTGTTGCATGCAGTGCTACATCAGATGTAAACCTGAACATGGAAACCATGAGCAAAAAAAACTTGTCATTTAGAGAAACAAAATAATCAGTTAATAGCAACACCTATCATAGACATAATGATTTGCTGCGATCAGTGCCGGCCAGGACGTTATCCCGACCCTTCTACCTGCACTTAGCTTTGTGCCCACTGCTCCCTGCACAGATGTGTGGTCCCAGGTGCTGCAGGGATTGGTTCCCCAGAATTATCCCAGGATCAATTTGTTTTTTTTTTTAAAGTCTGTCTGTACTTCTTTTTTCGTTTTCTTTTTTCTTCATTATTTTAAATAGATGTATTTGTTTTTTCTTTGCAGAAATTTATAGAATTTGAAGATGTCCAGGAGCAGGATAAGAAGGAGCTTCAGACTCGTGTGGAGAATCTGGAGTCTCAAATCCGGCAACTGGAGCTGAAAGCAAAGAACTCCGCTGATCAGAGTAAGTTGGAAGTCGGATCTTCCGTGTGGGGTGATGCTGTTCATATTGAACATCTTATCCTCATATTGTGGCAGCTTAAGATGTGATATGGACAGCAAAGTATCACTGATTATGT
The DNA here is from genome assembly GCF_032062135.1 of Pyxicephalus adspersus. Classification (NCBI taxonomy): domain Eukaryota; kingdom Metazoa; phylum Chordata; class Amphibia; order Anura; family Pyxicephalidae; genus Pyxicephalus; species Pyxicephalus adspersus. The sequence continues at coordinate 857,836 of NC_092860.1, forward strand.
TGTAGATGCTGCACTGTGCAGATAGAATGAGGCTGATTGGGTTCTTCTGCTGATTTTCTCTGTCTAGAAGAATAAGAGGGGAGTTTGGGGACCTAATCAGGGGTAGGAGATAATGTAAAGGGAATAGGAGGTGATTCCAGGGATAATTATATGGGGATAGGAGGGAAGTCTGGGGATAATTTCAGTGGTAGGGGGTAATATTAATGCGTTAGGTGGCGAGTCTAGGAACATTATCAGTGGCAAAATGTGATATGAGGGGGGTCTATGGACACTATCGGGGGTAAAGGGATAACATAAAAGGTGGGATAGGAGGTGATTCCAGGGATATTGTCAGTGGTAAGGGGTCACATATAGAGGGATAGGAGGGGAGTCCAGGAACATTTTTAGGGGTAAAGGGTGTTATGAGGGGAGTTCAGGGGCATAACCAGGGTTAAAGGGGATAGGAGGTGATTCCTGGGATATTGTAAGTAGTAGGGGGTATTAAAAATAGGATAGGAGGGCAGTCCGGGGACATTATCAGGGGTAAGGGTGATATAAAGGGGGATAAGAGGGGAGTCCGGAGGCATTATCAGGGGTATGGGTGATATAAATGGAATAGGATGCAAGTCCAGGCACATTTCAAGGGTTAATTATTAAAATAATCAATTTTAGGTGACAATATTTTTTTCTGAGTTCTGGGACACTGGAAGGAATAATGGAGAGTGGAGTTTGGAGACATTGTAGGAGTAATGCAGAGTTTAACCCTTGCGACAACATAAAGGATAACAGTTGTTATAATGAGGATAGGGGGTGGGTGCATGACTAAGAGGTAAGGGATAATCGGGAGGTGAATACCGGGCACTTCTAGGAGTAGGGGGGTTCTCTTGTCTTGGAGATTTATCTTCTCTTCTTCTCTTAATAAAAGAAAAGTCTGAGCAAAGACTCCCTGGAACTTGGTGTCTGGGGCTCCTTGTTTGCAGTTTTGAATGAGCTGGATGCCGAGTTGTTGGTAATTGTGGATGAAGAGTGTACAAAGTACGTTTTGTCAGGACAGGGTGCTTAGTTGTTGGCAGATTTGGTTGCTCAGGGTGCAGGTTTTCCTCCATTGGTCATTAAAGCCTCACAGTGAAATGAATTTGGGATAATTGTGAAGTAAAACCATGTGTGATTGCTCCCTCTTCTGTACTGTAGGCAGTAGAGAAGCTCCTCAAAGGTTAGTAGACCTGGTCCTAATCAGAGCCATAAAGGATTCGGGTCATGAAATGGGCACAGATTTGGAGACAAAGTTTAATTTCAGTTAAATTCTGATTTCTCACTATGGGCAACAGCTCCAATGTTACTGCACGTTCTGTAAATCCACCACATTGTTCTCTGCACATTGATTCTAAAAGTTTTCCAGGATTTCTGTATTTCATTTATTTATATGTTTGCAGCTGTAAAATGAAAGTAATCTAATTTATTCTCACAGTTAGTCGGCTGGAGGAGAGAGAGGCAGAACTGAAGAAAGAATATAACGCCCTTCACCAGCGACATTCAGAGGTAAGGATCGGCCATCTTTATCACATGAATTCCAAGCCTCCAGTGCTAGAAATCTAGGTCAGTGACCTCCACACAAGTCTATTTGTTTCCTAGCTCCCTGATTTATATTTAGCTGGGTCCTCTAACGCTCTCCGCTGCTTGCTGCTCCCATTCAATCAATGATTCTCAACCACGGGATCGTCCAGCGGGTGCTGGGGGTTCCTTGGGAAATGAGCAGTTTGCACCTCTCAGGTCAGCGTAGGTGACACCAATGACCTTTTTGGCTATCTGTAAGGGTGACATTCTTCCCACTGGTCAGCAATGTAAGAGGAATTCTTCCCTCCGACCACCGCACTAATATAGTGTGAGCTGTGGATTTAGTAATTTTAGCCGGGGTTCCCTGAAGACCACAAGGAAGGTTTGGGGATGAAAGGTTTATCTTGCATATTACACAGCGCTGTACATTAAATAGGGGCTGCAAATGACAGACAGATACAGACAGTGACACAGGAGGAGGAGAGGACCCTGACCCTAAGCATATTCAGCCCACCTTGCCCCATCCTCCACTTACTAGCCACACACAAAGTTATTATTTATTGTGATATACAAATATCCTGCCATCTCCTTGTCAGTCAGTCGCTGGGTCCCTATTCCCATCAGATCTCTATACTGCAGACACTACAGAGCTGAGAGTTACCGGTTGTGGTGTCACCCGTCCTCCCAAATCTTGTCCATGTGTCCAATGCCTGCAAAGACCATTTTCTACATTGGGATATTGTTCCCATTGATCAAGTGGACCATTTGTATTCCTGTGCCCAAAATTGCACCAACCATGGATCCTGCCTGGTATCACCTTCTGGGTAAATGTAGTAAAAATAAATAAAGTGCTGGCTCCCTGTAACGATTGGATGATGTATGAATCTTTGTAGCTAATTTAGTTACACCTCGCAGTTTGGAAAAACGATTTTCAATGTTTTTTACACATTTTGTATTTATTTTTCACATGACCAGAAGATGGCTAACTTTATGCTGACCTGTAGGGGGCTCCACTGTCCCTGCATAGAGTTTCTGCACACCTGCTATGTAAATATTAGAGATGCCTACAATGGGGTTCTTAGGTCTGTAAACCTTCTGTGCCCATTATGAAAGGTTCCCTCCATCTCTGTGCTCAGTTCCGGTGTCTTTACACCTGCTGTGCCCATTATGGGGGGCTCCCACTATCTCTGTGCTGATTTTCTAGCTCAGTGCCTAATTTGATTCCAGCCATCCATGTGCTCAGTTCCCAGGTCTGTCCACCTGCTGTGCCTAATATAAAGGGTTCCCACCATCCATGTGCTCAGTTCCTAGGTCTCCCCACCTGATGTGCCCAATATAAAGGGTTCCCTCCATCTCCATGCTCAGTTCCCAGGTCTGTCCACCTGCTGTGCCTAATATAAAGGGTTCCCACCATCCATGTGCTCAGTTTTTAGGTCTCTCCACCTGCTGTGCCTAATATAAAAGGGTTTCCCTCCGTCCCCGCTGCATTTACAGTGATCTCCCCGGACCCTTTTACCTGGGCGCACCACCCAGCACTTATCAGTGACCACCCGGCGGTTTTTAATTTGTGTCACAATACAGAGGCCACCACCAGCTTACAACTTCTTCCCACCCAGCCTAAAAACATTCTGGGGAAAATACAGATTTATTTACCATTATGTAATCAGAGTAAATGACCCCCCGGGTGGGTGAGAGTAGAATGATGATCAATCTGGTGGGGGAACCCATGCACCCTATCAGTGTCAGCCTTTAACTTCAGTATTACTTTGGCTGGAGAGACCTTTAAATGTTTGCGTTGTTCAGGATTAATAAATAACTATCTTTAATCTTTCATTAGATGATCCATAATTACATGGAACACCTGGAACGCACCAAACTGCAGCAACTGATGTCGTCCGACCAACTGGAATCTACCATGCACAACAGAATGAGGTGAGATCGGTGCAAGAGAATTGCGAGGGGGGGAGGGGTTGGCGCGCCTACCACCCAGGGCCGCTTTTGTCAGGGCCAGAGAATACGGCCATTGTATTTAAATCCTATAACAATGCTGAGGCTGATTCCGAAAAGCTGCTGGCAGGGCTGGAATGTGGTGGGAGCTGGGCTGCAGGAAAGCACCCTTTCCTTTCCAGAATGCGGTCCCTTTCAGTGTCTCCAAACTGCATTTATTTATATTATTGATTTTTAATTTGTTTTGCTGTTTCATGTTTATTTCTTTCTTTTTGTTATTTAATTTCTTTTTTTTTTATGTTTTTCAACCTGAGAATATAAAATGCATTCTTTTGCACCCCACCAGGTACTGATAATAAAACATAAAATACTACTTTTAACAGTTCAGCTGGGGAGTCGAGCTTGATAGAGCTTGCTGGGATTTGTAGTTCCATGACCACTGGTGGAGTTGTAAGTGAACAGGCAGATATCCAATCACACACCTTATCATCTGTTAAGCCTTTGTCGGTGATATTAGTTTGCCCTGTGCTGCTCAAAACCTGCAACTTGCAATCATCAAGGTTACAAATTTTTTTTTTAAAAAAATTAAAATTATACTCTTTCTATACCTGTGACAAGCACAAAATCGCGGAACATTGTACCGACAAAATTCCTTTAGGATCCGATCAATATTTAATCAAATGTGATTGTAAACAGAGGTCACCCCGCCACTGTGCTCCTCATCCAATCTGAGCAATGCACTTGCAGAAATCCGCACTTTAGCCCTCCCAATCCAACAGCAGTAATTCAGTATGGTGAAATCTGGTTGCTGCAGCTCTCTGTAGTTTGCACGCAGCCTCTTTTCGTGGCGTTGCTTCGTCAGATCGTCCTCCCTCGTCTGTGTCGTTGTGCACGGATTGTCAGCATCCAGAGGCTGTCACTTTCCCTCCCCTGTGCAGGAGTCCCCAGATGGATAATTCGCATTGATTGGCTGCAGCATAGTACACAGCATCTTCATCCCTTTCCCCAGGAGAGCGGCCGTGTCGGAGGAGGAGGAGGGATGATGTCATCGTTTGGAGTCTGCTGCAGGAGCCCACACAGTGATGAGCTATGGCATTGCTTTTGTGGCACCGGCTGAATGACAGACCCTGAGCGCGGCCCACGGACCCCCTGGTTTAGACGAGCGGCACCCTTGATTCCGGCCTGCCACCATGCCAGCGCAGAGCCATGAGTCCCAGATGCATGCTACTCTTTGTGTTTGGCTTTGTTGGCGGGGCGGTGGTCATTAATTCTGCCATTCTGGTCTCTCTGTCTGTTTTGCTGCTCGTCCATTTCTCCTTCTCCACCGGCCTGCCGGCCCTTCCCAGGATCCTCAGGTAATTCCATAGCTCATTAACCCCGCGGTCTGCTGAGGCCCAGAATATCGGTTGGTGTAATTGTGGGCGGATGGGGGTGTTTGTGCATATTGCTGAGGAAGGATGGAGGATTGACGGTTTCTGTTTTTGTCCAGTTTGAGAGCCAGAAAGTTTGCATTACCAGCATCATGAACAGTCAGTCCTTTACGGTGGTGCGACTGCGATATCGGCTGACCTTGATCTCCAAATGCTGCTGCAACTTTCTCGGCGTGTCCTTCATTTGTGCGGAGAGAATCTTTCAGGATGAGTGATGTGCGACACCAGAGAGTTTTATGTCCGTCTGTGCAGACTATCACTGTCTGTCCGGTCTGATTATTGCTTCCTTTACTTGGTTCAGTTATTTATTTATGGCATGAGTGGCGAATTAATAAATACCCAGAACCTGGCTGTGTGTGGCCCTCAGGGTCAGAGCTGGAAACATCCGAATATTGATTGTTTTATTACGGGATTTGTTTTTGTATCTTTTATTTTCTGTATCGATGTATTGCTGCTAGTTTGTAGTCGTTTCCTCTGCCTGTATATATGACAATATTCTGTTTTGTTATGCCTGAGTTTAGTGTTTTGTATTGGGCCAACTGCGCTTCCTGTAGTCCTGTCCCGGTTTCTAAGTTTGCAGTGTAACGATTTTGTATGGTTAATGTGTAATCAATGTGTAATAATTGGTGAATACCTGCAATTCTGTATTTTTCAGAATTGATATTTATGCTTATTAGTATTTTGCACAGCAACAAAGTTCATTTATTATTACACAGTATTTATATAGCGCTTACATATTATGCAGCGCTGTACAAAGTCCATAGTCATGTCACTTGCTGTTCCTCGTAGGAGCTCACAATCTAATGTCCCTACCATAGTCATATGTCAATAATACAGACTAAGGTCAATTTTGGGGAGAAGCCAATTAACCTAACTGCATGATTTTTGGAGTGTGGGAGGAAACCAAAGTACCCGAAGGAAACCCACACAAACACAGGGAGAACCTACAAACTCCATGCAGATAGTGTCCAAGCCGAGATTTGACCCTGGGACCCAACGCTGCAAAGGCCAGAGTGCCAATCTCTGGGTCACTCTCCATTTTGCTCAGCATGCTTGCTATGGCTATCTACACATTGCATGGTGTCATTAATCTGCACAAACTCAACATTTTCCGGGCTTATCAAGGTCAAAGTCGCTCTTTTAGGTTTTTCTTTCTGTTTAAGTTTCCAAAAATTTATATGGCAATAAAGCTGCGTTGGACGAATAATCCGTTAGTTTGGAGCGACGTAAAAAGAACCTCACTACTTCCCACAATTCCATATCCCCCTCCTTTGTGTGATACTTCCTCCTCCTCATGAATTGTAAGCTCTTCGGGGCAGGGCCCTCTCCTCCCCCTGTGCCACTGGCTGTATGTGTCTGTCATTTGTAACCCCTGTATAATGTACAGCTCTGCGTAATATGTTGGCGCTATATAAATACTATAATATTCATTATAAGAACAACCCAAAAATGTCCTCAATCTGTGAAGAATTTGTGTTTTATTTGTTTATCTGTTGCATTTAGTTGTGCAGTTTTCCACAAACGCTGGCGTAAAATTCTCCAATCGAAGCGCAATTAGCCGATCATGTTGCTCGTACCTAAAAAAAAAAAAAAAAAGTTATTATTAGCTGCCGCCATCATTGTTATTTTGTGTGACCCTAATTCTCGCCGTACCCCCCCCCCTGCACCGGCAGTGCGAGTCTTTTCTGGAAATGGAATCTGTGCATTGTCCCCCTGCCAACACAGCCAGGAATTCAGCTTTTTGTGGAGCTCTCTGCAGATTGTTGAGGTTTTCTTTGTTCTGTTGTCACTTTTGCTCCGTTCTGAGTGATTTAGGATGTTCAGCGTTGCTTTTCAATACTGTTAATTTGCATAAATTCTACAGGCGTGTCATCGTATTTCTGGAAAGTTCTCATAATAAAAAGATGTTTTCCATAAGTTTTGGGCACAGTGAGGAGAGGTGATAAGCTGCCTCAGTAGGAGCAGTCCAATTATCGCACGGTAAGGGCTGCTTGGTGGGGTTACTTGTATCCATGTCACTTGTTTTGTATTGGTAACTTTGCAATCTCTTCTGTATTGGCAGCTCCGACACGGAACTTCATTGGATTCATCTATGTGTAGCAAAATATTATTATTAAACAGTATTTCGATCGCCATATATATATCGCCAACATATTACGCAGCGCTGTACATTAATTAGAGGTTACAAATGACAGACAGATACAGACAGTGACTCAGGAGGAGGAGAGGACCCTGTCCCGAAGAGCTTACCATCTAGGACAGAGATGTCAAACTCAAATACACAGTGCGTCAAACCTAAAACTGAAATGGCAGCGCTACTACAATTCCCTGCGTCAAGAAAACAGTCCAATGCGGGGCCATGCATAGGCAGGGAGTAATGCCGGGAATTGTAGTAGTGGCGCTATCTCAATGCAGCGGCCAGCTGCAATTTTTATGCATATTTATGCAAATTTTTGCATATTTAGGATTCTTTTTGGGGGGCCAACAGAAAGGTTGTTGCGGGCCAGATTTGGCCCACGGGCCGGAGTTTGACACCCCTGATCTAGGAGCTGGGGGAAGTATCACACAATAGGAGGGGGATATGGAATGGTGGGAAGTAGTGAGGGTTTAGGAGACAGAGGACGGATAAGTGAGGTTGAAGAGTTGGGTTTTGAGGGCTCTTTAAAAGGAGCAGTAGGTAGGAGCAAGCTGAATAGGATGAGGAGACCATTCCAGAGAGTTGGGGCAGCTCTAGAAAAGTCTTGGAGCCGTGCGTGTGATGAGGTACAGGCAGCATGAAATCTTCCACTAATATATCACTGACGGCATTCCAATATATAATCGGGGTATCTTGCTTTGTATATCTCACATTTTGTTTAGTAGTAGTGTAAGTATAACACATTTATAAATGCTATATGTTTCCTCATAATATAATTTGTGAAATAACTGGGTTGCCCAGTGGCAGCCTATCGGGTCCCGATTCTTTATTGCCCCGGCTGGGGCTGAATGTGCAGTAAATGGACTGTGATCATTTTGTAAATGTCTTCTGTTGTCTCCTGGAAGCAGCGCCATTCCCCAGACTCTGCTGCAGGAAGTATTCCATATATCAGTCACTGTGTATGGGCTGCTTATGTGAGCCTGATCATATGCCCATGGGAGGGTAGTTATATTGCTCCCCCATACCTGGAAACATCCGGTATTTTACAAGCAGTTGCATTAGAGGAGTATTCAGTAGCTGGCTCTGTGTTTGCACCTTTTACAGACCTTTGCTCTGCCCTTTATAAGCAAGGTGACAGGGCCTCTTAATAATGGATTTTAATCAGTCCGCTGCTGTCCCCAGGTCCTAAAGTATGAGACCATTGCTTCCAAAACCTGCAGCATTTATATTTGGTGTAGTAGATGGCTTCCATGTTCAGGCGCTGCAATAGAAATTCCAGAAGACAGTTTCTGCTGACACTTTGCAGTGTTAAACACAGAAATTCTTTAAAGCTGGGTGGGGAAAACATTGTAGATGGGTGTCAGCCCTTGTATTGTGGCCCAACTCTTCACTAAACTCCTTAAAACAGCTGAGTGGTTACCAAAAAGTGCTGGGTAGTGCACCCAGCTAAAATGGGCCGGGGAGATTACTACTTCGGCAGGTCACAGCCATGGGGCTTTTGGGGTAAGGGGGTGGCAGCTGGAGACATCTGACAACATAAAATTGCTGTTTGTGTTCCTGTGTGGCCCTTGGAATGATCGCAGCTTCTGCACAGCTGTTTAATATCCTCTGGTATCTATTGGTTGTATACAGGGTATGTATTCTACATAAACCTCCAGTTTTGTTGCGATATCTGCTGGCCGGGGTCACGAGGATGATAGGTGACTGAGATCTTCATCAGAACAGCCTGTGCTTCTCCATTACCTCAGGGTGTCATTTTACCCCCATGGGCTTTTATATTGCTTTGCTGCATGCAGTGGAAAATTGTTGTGTAATTAGCGTTTCGCTTGTTCATTCACTGGGAGCGAGAATTGTGCGTCATCTATGGCTGTACACAGAAATGAAACCCTGCATAAGGCTGAGTATTTTCTAAGGGGTTTCAATCTCCCTGGGGTTTTGTGTAATGAGTTGTAGACCTCATTGGGGGGGGGGTCAATGGCACTGATACAAATGTGCATGTGTTGCACCCCTGGAGAGCGGTGTCCCTGTGCCTGTCATGTCGCTATAGACCAACTCACACTGGATGAGATCTCAACAGATAGCAGCGTCCTGACAGGGCCTCTTTACAATGGTCATATAGTAATATTTCCCAGCTCCATCCACCTTCTGCAGTTTGTTGGTTTGGAAAGGTGAAGAGTAGGAAGCCTGTCTTTGAGCACCTAATTTTGGGTTCCCGCTGTCATTTTGTATAATGTTACCTTGCATTCTTCTTTTAATGTTTTTGTGTTGCCTCTGGAGGTTCATCACTAGCATCAGAAATTCATAAAGAATTTACTTTTTTTTCTTATGAAATTATTTTTTGGTCATTCTCCCTGTATATAACAATTTTCTGTATCCACCAATCAGGAAGGAGCGCCCCATTTCCCTGGGTATTTTTCCGCTATCTCCTGGAGACTCTCTGGTGTTACCGGACGCTCGCGGTGCAGAGACCCCTGGAAATGGCCCTTGGAAGGTGCACGAGCAGAACCAAGCACGCTCCAACACCAGCCTAAAGGTACAGAACACAGTCTGAAAAGTAATAAGACCTTCAGTAAATTTAAACTTTAAAAATAGAGTAAATTTAAATCACATCATATAACATACGACTTTTGTACTTTTATCTGCAGCCTTCTGCACTCTTTCTACAAAAGTTTTTTGCATCCATGGTAAAAATATTTAGTTTGATTTGTATGAATGCTCCCAACCTGCTCCTGTAAATGGCTCCCTGCCTCTTGAAGAGGTGCAGCCTGGGACTTGCTTTCTGTAGCTTGGTATAGCTGCCATATTCACATTTGGTGGTTCTCAGTCTTTTCCTTCCTTCAGTCTTTTCATTCTTCTTTCAGGATGAGCTGATGAACATCAGCCAACCCGGGAGCAAAACTGTGAGCTCCGACGCAGACAACATGGTACACGCAACATCCAAAGATCCGAAGGATGAGGTGATTATGAGGGCCAACCTGCAGAACAACAACATACAGAGGAATAGGAAAAACGAGGATGTCCAGGTCAACCAGGAGATGACCTCCGCCTCTACAGGTGAGCTGCAAGGGATGTTCTCTAAACTGCTGGATAAAGCTGCTCACCAATTTATCTCCAGTAGTCTCTGGTGACTACAGGAGAATAAAGCTTGGCTTCCTGTCTGCTTTGTTCCCCATAACCCCTGCTGCCTGAAACATGGTGCCATGAATGTGATGTGAATGGCAGTCATGTAAAGATAAAGCAGCAGTAGAATCAATGCGTCTACCTCTGCCTTGTTTCCCATAGTACCCAAAAAGGTGGTGCAGGCTCAGGTCTGTTCTGCAGGAGGAAAAGGTAATGGTTGGCATCCCATTATTTCCCTTTATCTCTTTATAGGGCAGCACGGTGGCTCAGTGGTTAGCACTCTGGCCTTTGCAGCACTGGGTCCCAGGTTTGAATCTGCATGGTCCCAGGACATTATCTGCATGGAGTTTGCAGGTTCTCCCCCGTATTGTGTGGGTTTCCTACGTGTACTCCGGTTTTTCCCACATTCCAAAAACATGCAGTTAGGTTACCTGGCTTCTCCCCAAAAATTCTCTTAACTGTATTTAAGACATATGACTATGCTAGGGACATTCGATTGTGAGCTCCTTTTCAAGGACAGCTAATCACATAACTATAGACTTTATACAGCGCTGCGTAATATGTCGGCGCTATATAAATACTGTATATTAATAATATCTGAAACATTCTGTCCTTGTTGTATAGTGAAATGACTAGAGGTGGATATATACCTGCTCAACCATCATGGCTGCCAGATTGCTTCCTATAATTTCAAATTTCTTGATATTGAAGATTGCATTCCTTTGAATATGATAATCACATAGAGCCCATTATCCAAGCATTTGGATGACATATTGCAGCATGTGTGCATTGAGGGTCACTTTTGTATGTGTTGCCTCTATTATCAGGGTAAGCAGAGAGAGAAGGGATCACTACACTTTAATATAGGCTGCAGCCAGAAATGAGAAATCCCTATCTGAGCTCTTCTGATTGCAGCGATTGACCTTCAGTAGTTTTATATCCGGCTCCACTATACAAATCCTCAAGGTCATGGCAGGAGTCGTGCTTTTTGTGGCATCCATCATACAATTACTGGCTGATTTATTTATATTCTTCCTCTAATGGATTGCGGCATTTGCAGAAAGGATCGATTTACATCTTTGTAATACTGCGGAGAGAAGTCCCATCGTGTGCTGCTTCAAAGACTCTGCAGACAGACACAGGCGGGTTTATGCTTTGACCGGGATTATTCATCACTTGTTTAGTCTGGGGTGCAATATAAAGGCAAAGTGATGTAATAAAGAGTCAAACTACATTTCTATTGCCCTATCTTCTGTGCTATAGGAACAGTATGGAGCCGCGAACATGCAAAGACAGGCCAAACCATTGTCCAAGGTGAACCCATGGCTAACCCTGTCCTATTTACATGCTAGTAGGTAGCATGGTGGCTGCGTTGGCGGCCCTCTGGTCTTTGCAGCGCTGAGTTCCAGGTTCCAATCCCAGCCTGAACTCTGTCTGCATGGAGTTTGCAGGTTCTCCCGGTGTTTGTGTGGGTTTCCTCCGGGTACTCCGGGTACCTCCCACATTCCAAAAACGTACAGTTAGGTTAATTGGCTTCCCCATATTGTCCTTAGACTGTGATAATGATATATGACTATGGTAGGGACATTAGAGTGTGAGCTCCCTTGAGGGACAGCTAGTGACATGACTATGGACTTTGTACAGCGCTGTGTAATATGTTGGTGCCATAAATACTGTGTAATAATAATAATGGGCATTTTACCTTGTGTGTGTCCACTTCAGAATGTCATAACCGGGCATATCTGAAGAAGAAAAATATAATTATTGCAATGATGCAATGTGAGCCTATGCTAGGTATATAGCTGTAGGGACTGTGCGGGTGCTGTGCTCATTGTTTGAGGGTCTCTGATACAGAACTCCTGATTACCTGCTATCCCAAAAAGAAGCAGTTCTCCGCTTTAAAAAAAATAAATAAGTACAATTGGGGTTTTAAATCTTTTTTCAGGTGCTAATCTATTGGTTGGTTATATGAAAGAAGATTATCTTTTTAGAGAGGACTTGTCACCACACTTCCCTGACTGTTGTAAATTTAGTTATGCCCTCCTCCAGCTTGCCATCTTTGGGCCATGTTTGGGCTCCTTTTTGGACCAGACTCTACCTACGTGGACGTTTCCTTTGTTTGTTCTTGCGTTTCATACAATTATCCCTTATTTAACCCCCCTAGCGGTATTCCTGAGTGTGACTTGGGGTGAATTTCCAGGCAAAAAGCGGTATTCCCGAGTCACACTCAGGGTACCTTTTACCAAAAAAAAAACCCACTTACCTTGCTCATGTCATCCCTCATCGTCCTGCTGGACCCGTCCTTCCTCCTCAAACTCCAGCTGGTGAATTGCAGCGACGATCTCCAGGGTTTCCCGGTGATGTTGGTGCAGGGGGATCGGTGGAAAATTCAAATAATTTTGTATTGGATTCACTACAAAATAGCTGTATTGAGTCCAATACAAAGAAATATCCATATAATATATATAGAATTATATATGCTACTGTACAGTTATATTACATGTTTAAATATATTTTTTTTTTACAGATGTTTGTGTTTTGCTATTTAAAGCTTATTATTAAATTTGTTAAATTTAATAAATATTGTGAGTTATGTCTAAGAATTATAGCCTACAATGAAAAATAAATTTCCATGCAAAAAATTGTACTGCTTTTTGCATGGAAATTTGGACGGCATTAGTCCGCTAGGGAGGTAAATGGATTATGAGAAGAGATGCAGACAATTATCTTCTCTGCACCTTTATTGAAAGCCCTAGAATATATATATTCAGGGAAAGTCAAAATTATTCTTTTTCTTTATTAGACACCAACGACAATGAGGAGAAGTCAGAAGTGCAATCTATTATCGAGTCCACTCCAGAGCTGGACATGGACAAGGATCCAAAATCCTGTCACATGACCAGGTATGGCCTGACCTGCGGTGAACATATTGATTTTTTTTTTTTTGTGCAGGATGAACATGCCAATGAGTTACCTCCTTTATATATTAGTTAAATGTTTTTTGTTGTTGTAAACTGATAATCTCCCTCTTTTCTCAGTACCCCCACCAAAGGCATAGAAAATAAAGCCTTCGACCGTAACACTGATTCCCTGTTCGAGGAGCTGTCTTCGGCTGGGACAGACCTTATTGGAGACGTGGATGAAGGAGCCGACCTGTTGGGTATTACAGATCCTCTCCTGTATTATAAATGGATGGCTTTCTTTAGCAGAAGATAAAATATTTATTGAATTGGGTTTAATGGGGAAGACCAAGACTTTTATTATGGGCTTGTGGTGGGCAGGGACACACAATACTGCGAGTTATTCTCAGAGGAAAGAGAAGAGACACAAGTTGCTATTGGGGAATCTCACTACTGTGGCAGGGATGTATTGAGTAGCCGAGGATTATGGGAAGTGATATGACCATGAGAGCAGACATGCTTTTTATGGCCAGTTAATTGATTACTAAAATTATTATTCAGCAAACAAGGACGGCTCTGTATGTCCTCTATATGTCTGATATTTAGTAGCATTGCTGTCCTTGTATTAGAGGGTGCATGCAGCTTGCATTTGAACATCTCACTCATGCAAGCAGGGGCTCATTGTTTAGTAGGATGGATCAGGAAGAACTCTCATATTCTGGGAATTCCAGATAAATTTCTTCTGTAAAGTGACACTTTCCTGTGTATTCTTCATCTGTTTCCTCATTTCCTGTCACTCCAGTCTTCATCTGATTTCCCGATCTTTGCTTTTTGTTATGACATGTGTATCCTCCAAGGGCATTTATTGCTCCAATAATATCAGGGCAATCTATAGCTTCATACACAGGTGATTGGTGGCCAAGAATGATTGTGTTAGGCTATGTATACACGTTCAATAATTGTCGTTGGAAAGGATCTTTTACAATCCTTTCCAATGAGAAAAGCCTGCGCAATGTACATAGCCTTATTCTTGAGATTAAAGTGGCCCCCCAACATCCTTTATCAGTTGGTTCTGGTGGATAAAAGGCCAATCAGGAAAAACCACTGTGCTTTCCATTTTAGGGAGTGTCCTCCCCTCTCCATAGAACAGAAAGGCGCTCTTATGTGCAGCACTGACTTAGGCTAAGTACAGCTCTCATCGTCCGGACGAACATTCCGGCAAACCACGGACGACAGAAATGATCATAATGAAAGTGAAGGGAAGAAAGCGCAGCGGGGTGCCGTCGTTCTTCCCCCTCCCCTCTCGATACAGCAAATTGGTGCCGTATGTACAGCGCTCGCTTATGCATCGTGCAGACTTTTCTTGTCCTTAGAAAGTATCGTGAAACATCACGCAGCCCTAATTCCTTCATCTGTTACCAAAAACAATCGCAAAATATTGTTTACTGCTCTGACGTCTATCCAAGGTCTGCATGTCGCTTATAAGTGTGATTAAAGAAAAAAGCAAACCCTTGCTTCTCAGTGAATTTCAAGGTTTATTTAGACCTGAGGGTTAAATTGTGAATAGCTGCCACACATATTCTCAAAATAAACCTCTTCCAGATAAAATCGTGCAGTAAAACATTTGCACGGGACTGTTATTAATATTATAGACACTACAAGAGCCATTTATTTCTCTATTTAGTAAACTTTAGCCGAGTCCCAAGGTTGTAAATATCTGAGCCTATGAAGGAATCGCTCATATTTTTTTTTTTTTAAACACAATTTCACTGTAGGGGAAATCAAATGCAGAGCTTTATAAACGATTGCTAATTTGCAGGGACAGCCCAAAGTCTCATTAAAACTTGTGGGAAGATCTGGACCTGACAGGTAACCTCCTGGACAGTTCATTTCTGTCTGGATTTATATGTCTGGAAGGAAACGTATCACAAAACTCACCAAATAAAGTTAGACTGGTGCAGGTCTGCAATATCCCTACAAAAAGTAATTTCTGTTAAAGAATCTGTACCAGTTTCTGAGGTCAAGGATGTACTTATTTTTTCTCAGTACACTGTTACATATTACGGAAAAAATGTTCTTGTGTATGTTTTTTTTAAATTATTATTATTACCACTTTTATCTATAGACATTGGTAATGTTTGCCCTGTATAAATTTGCTGACGATTCTCATGAGGTGTACTTACTTTTTCTCAGTACACTGTTACACAAGAACATTTTTTCCTTATTATGTATGTTTTTTTTAAATTATCATTATTACCACTTTTATCTATAGACATTGGTAATGTTTGCTGACAATTCTCATGAGGTGTACTTACTTTTTTACATGACTGTGTTGTGAACCTACCGGGCCATTGGGTGGAGGGGAAGTCCTAGGCTCCAGTTACCAGAGACAAGTATTGATTAGACTTTGCCTACCAGGTTCTCAAGAACTTGTTCTTCACTTTCACCCCTGTCCATTACCCTCCCCTTACTCTCTTACTTATAGCCATTATACTACACCAGGGCCGGTTACTTGGGTTGAGGGGTAAGTGCCGACACAGTCAACAAGTCCTCTTCCCTCCCAGGCTTTTTTATTCTCAGTAGCCACTTTTGTCCTGGCTGTGTAGACTTCACCCCCTGTGTGTCTTCTCCGGAGCCCCTTGTTGGCTGTAGTCTCCTGTATTACTAAACGGCTCAACAGATTAGCCTCCTCTCATGTGTCGCAGCTAATCTTACAGTCGCACCCTCTGCGCTGGTCACCACATCATATCATTCACTCTGGAGCTTCTTCCTTCCCACGCTACCAATGCTACCCTTTTGGACCTCTCTGTCCTTCCATGGCCTTCTCATTCCAATGGATGTGTCTTGTAAATCTAGCAAGTCCGTAGGAATAAATCATACCAGTAATAGGAGTGCTGGATGAAGTCCCTTAAAGTATATGTCTGGGCAAAATAAAAAAGATTTAGTGCATGTTCCAATGTTGTATCTCTTTGCAAATGCTACTCGTGCGGAAAAATATCTGACCTGGCAAGAGATCTGCAAGTTCCTAACCTCCTGTAGTAAGCAACTCTGCCTCTGCTACACCGATATGCCAACTGTATTCAGCCCTGCACTTTATAGGAGGATTTGAGGGCACCCAGTAATGAAGATGGGAAGAGTGGGGGTGGGGGTGCACATTAGTACAACTTATGCTGGACTGGGCTGACAACACTGCTCTGGGAACTACAGAAGAAGCATTGTGTTGTCAGCCAAAGGAGCTTACTGGATGCTTCCATTCACCTGGTATTTTTCTGCACTTGCTGCATTTTTACCTGAATGAAATATGATGTATTGTAGTAGTGATTTTTATTTTCTTTCTCCCAGACATATACTTTAGGCACACAGACCATTAACCCTGCAGTTTCTTCTGCATGGGAGGTATTCATGCCAAGCATCAGCCAACTCCTAGCGCTATAAAGAATCTGCATTTCCAAATTATAAACATAAGAAAGGGCGGTAAGCAATAGAGGAATAAGTTGTAAAGAAGCAATGGCTGGCAGTTCTCTATAATACAGACCCGTGTGTGTTGCTGGGATGGGATAAGGACATAATAATAATAAAGTCTGTTGCTGCAGCTGATGGTCTGTTGGAGGGTTTATAAGCTGAACTGAAAAATTGTGATGAAAAGTCTTTATTGTATATAGGAATATGTGATGTCCCTTCTGCAATAAAGCATAAGAAAAACGCTGAGCTGAGGGTGTGATAGATAGGAATAGGATGCCGCGACCGAACAAACCGGAGTTATGTCATCCTGGCCCAGCCAAGCAAGATGGACGAAACCGTGAAGAGGAGAAGAAAGAAGATTACAGCGCCTGTAAGAGAACAGGAACAGGTGAGTGTATTTAAACAAATGGAATCAGGTAGGAAAGGGTACTTTATTGCAGGACAGGAGATGTCTGGTCACAATGTTTTATTTCTACAGTTTAGCTCCCCTTTAATGAATGTTAGCAGGACCATTAATAGTGTGGAAATAAAAAAAAAAAATCTAAAATATTCACTTTGCTTAGCATTGTACGGGAGGCCATGTCTGAATGCAGTACATTAATCGGTGCAGACACAAGCCTGGTTGTAATAACACATTGCCCAGGTCTGGGAATTATTGGTTTTTGCAATCTATTTCAGAGAGTGCTAGATGAACAAAAAACACATCGCATTCCTCTCTATTCCTGCAGCATCTTCGCATGCTCTTCTAATAGTTCAGACAGGCGCTTGGAATACTAAACTGACTGTTTCCTTTCCTCTAGCTGCGCTTCCTAAGTCACCATTTCACGTGTGCGGAGTTCCTCTATGTGTATGCTAACTGTATCTCTGTCCATTTATCTTCAAGCTAACAAAGTCCTGCCTGGCTCCGGTAATCGTCCAGGGAGCGTGATTCGAGTCTACGGAGACGAGAACAGCGATAAAGTGACCCCAGGAACCTTCATACCATACTGTTCAATGGCGCACGCTCAGTTGTGTTTCCATGGTCACCGGGATGCCGTCAAGTTCTTTGTTGCGGTTCCAGGTAATTCTGAGACAGGAATGCAGCAGCAGCGAAATTTAAGCAGAATCTAAAGTTATCTGATAAATATTAAATGGTTATTGAAATTAAAGCCTGTGATTGATCATTTCCCCAGGTCAGGTGATTTGCCCGTCCACCAGTGGCACAGCCGAAGGAGATAAAAGTAATGCCACGCAACAGGAGAGTAATCTACCCCAAAAATCCATGTTGGTGATGAGCGGAGGAGAGGGGTACATCGACTTTAGGATGGGTAAGAGACTGCAGGAAAATGTCACCAACGTAGGTGGGGGCAGAGACGCCTCTTCAGGTAAATGTTACCATTGTGTGTGGGGGCAGAGACGGCTCTGTGGGGAAAAATCACCATTGTGGCCGGGGCAGAGACGCCATGAATGGGAAATTTCCCCCTCATTGATAGTTGGGTCAGGAACACTTGAAACTTACCATATGTTTCATGTTTTCCTCCCCAGGTGATGACGGAACTGATTCTGAACAATTAGACGAATCTCTGCCATTCGATCCCTCCATGGCCAAAGTGGAGAGAAGCCACCTCATCGTCTGGCAGGTGATGTGCAATGGCAGCAGCGAGTGAGGAAGATGACATTTGAAGGACTTTTTTGCATGATGTATTTTTCCATCTTTGTTTTCTACCCTGAATTATTTTATCAAATATTTTAACATTTCGACTGTATGTACATATGACCTTCACAGACCCAATGAAACGCATCGTTCTGGCACAGAAACTTGTTCGTCCTCTGGGCGCAGATTGCGAGCGGACACCTCGGCCGTTTTCCATTTGCACTGCGGTTTCTGATTCTTAGCGCTCAATGCCCGCTAATGACCCTTTGCTAACGTCATTGTGTCCTCTGTACAGAATCGGCAGCGTTTGCCATCTCTCAGCATATCCACGGCCAGACTTTTACATCTTCTGCTCTTGAATTGTACAAATGAAGTGGCGACATGAACTTAGTGGCTTTCATGTTCCATATCGTTATGGAAATCGTTCCAAATGTTAAATATTGAAGAAAAATCTCTTCTACTGCAACGGTTCTGGCTGTATAATTGCTGTGTTCTTATCCTCACAAGCTATTGGTTTCCCCATATTTGTATAGATTGTGATCACATTCATGTTTATTTCCCTACTCCCCTTCCCCAAAAGAATGACAGATTTAAAATGTGGCGCAAACTCCATGACTGGGATTGGTTGGTTCTATGGAGTGATCCCGCCACACTAAATCAATGGCTGTGAGCCCCAGATTGGCATTGTTATTGGTTGGTGGAATGGTTGTTCTGCAGGTCCCAGTCGTCTTTGGTGAGCAATCCGGCTGCTCTGACATGTGGAAGGCGAGTACAAGTGTGACCATATACAGGGGTTAACTTGCTTTTTAAATTTCCTTTTAATAATTGCTGTGTAAAGAAAGGTTTTAAAAGTATATATTTGTATAGGATTAAGATTTCATCCAGGATTTCAGATTTGATGAGCAGAAATTGTAATCTTTACAGTTTGCAGGAAAACTATAACTGCTGGAAGTGATTGTTTTTTTATATTAAGTGTCTGATCCACACAGCTTGGCTGAAATGATACAGAATAGAGCTGCTGGAGCTGAAAATATATATTCTGGTTTAGTATCTGGGCTGCCTATAGAAAACAAAGCAGAAGGTTTGTGTTTAATGGTTGCATAGCAGACCATTTGCAAACTGCAAACTTTGCTCCAATTGGTGCCGACCCGGACATGCTTCCCTTTGCTCCAATTGGTGCGGACCGGACATGTTTCCCTTTGCTCCAATTGGTGCCGACCCGGACATGTTTCCCTTTGCTCCAATTGGTGCGGACCAGACATGCTTCCCTTTGCTCCAATTGGTGCCGACCCGGACATGTTTCCCTTTGCTCCAATTGGTGCGGACTGGACAGACACCCTTTGCTCCAACTGCTTCAAAGTGAAGTGAAATTTAGGTACTTTCTGGTGAAGAGCTTGCAATTCGCTCTCCTTCCTACCATGACATCACTAGTAATTTGTAGAGGAGAGAGTCCTCAGCCATGTATAGACTTTTGGTCTGGGATCGTCTCTCCCTGTGATGAAAGCAAACCCCAAAGAGGATGTCAATATAATCCACTATGGAGGCCATTACCCGTCCATGCTGCTCCTCCCGGCTAGCACAGGGTCACTTTAGGCATAACGTATAGAAAGGTTATTTGCTGCTGTTTTGTTGTCTGGCAGCTGCGGCGCTTACAGCAAGGAAGAGTGCAGCTGTGGACAGAAAAAGCATTAAAATTCACACGAGTAAAGAGTAACAAGTTTTGTTTTTTCACCATGAGCTCATTGTTAGAGATAATGATAAACAATATTGCTCTTTATTCTTTTCTAGTTTATATGTTTTGGCCTTCTGGTTATTGTCTGTTCTGTGGATTTCCTTCCTTGAGATTTCATCAGGACACGCCAGGATAATTATTCTATATCCCAGAAGGCAGGGAGTACAATTAGGGGGTCGGTCTGCTAAATATCAATCTTATGATCAATAATTCCTCAGTGCTGATCCCCTTAATGATAACTACTGAGCAGCCCATCTGACACTGCAATGTCATTCAAGGGAAGCGATCCCCAACAACCGAGCCCTATTAAATGTCGGGGGGTTGTTGGGGAGAGAGCTACAAGGGGTTTGGGGGGTAGTCAAGCAGCCATAAGCGAACAAAGGTGTGGATAGAGAGTTCCATGTTTTTTTTTTTTTTTTATAGATTCCATTTTTTCTAACATTTAATCCACTAAAAACATTTATTAATCTATGACGGCCTTACGTTTTGGGATTTTTATAGTGTTACCCTGCAAGGTCCAATTGACATTGGAGTCAGCAAGCATTTGTAATATCTTTTCTCCTTTAAGCTTTAAACAAGCTTTTAGCAAGTTCCTTTACATTATAAGATAAACCCGATGGGTGCTTAATAAATGTCTGCTGCAGCGCGCCAAGCTTTTGTTTACAAGCTGAGATAAAAGAACATGCTTGGTGAAAGTGGGATTAATATTCTGCAAATGTCTGCAGCTACGCGTGGCAGTCTGTGAGGTCCAAATGCGTTGTTATGAGCAATGACACATCACCTATAATGGTGTATAATGCAGCAATACCACGCCGGCTGCTATCGCCTCCAACATTTTGGACTGCCATAGCATTCGCTTACATTCATTGCAAAATCCTGAAAAACTTGCAACCCAACCACAGCCACGAGCTGTAACATTGCCAGATTATTATATTTAAAACTTATTTAAAATCGAAAATAAGAAACTTTGCATTTTATCCCGCTCAGCCTTAAATCCTGGCCGTAGATAAGATACTTTTTGGCTTTTGTTAATCATTCTTTAAGCAAAGCTTGTGCTATTCAAACACTAAATCCGTCTAGGGGCAATGCAGCGAAAAGTTCTGTTACAACAGTCGTTCCCATAAATGACAATGGAATCTTCCATTTCTTTTATAGAACTAAGAAATTAGTAGGATGATTTCTTTTGTTTTTTTTTTGTTTTTTCCAGTATTATATACTCCAGATATTCTGGCTTTGCCACAATTTTGGATTATTCTCATCCCTTCCTCCGCTTAGCTTTCAGAACAAAGACGTGTCAATCGCCGTTTCATAAAAGTGTTGTCTGCCACTTTACTAGCACTTTATATTTTTAACGTATTCGATAATTGCTAATATAACCAATATCTTTATAGCTTGCATACTTTAACGCCATCTCAAGGGTTCACTTTTTTTCTTTTCAAATTAACATTTTATAATTAAATAACAAAAAACAAAAAAACGAAGAATGTCATTTAAATACAATACTTGTTGGTTATCTGTGGTGAGATTCACCAACTCCTGAAAAGGGGAAAAAAAAGAAGGTAAGCTTTTCTTTTTTATTTTTTCTCTGTAATTGCTTCATCTACATTTCTTCCTAAAATCCATATTTAATAATTCTGCCAAAACCAATTTGGTTGGATTTTATTTTTTTGCACTTTGTTGGTCTAATTGTCCTCTCGGAAGTCGACGTGTACATTCTTAAAACTTTGAGTCATGCATTGCTGAATTGTATTTTATATATTAAAAATTAACTTTTTATATAAGTTTGAGATACTGTAACACTAACTTGTTTATATACATCGATTTCACACGCTAATGTGCTCACTGCGTTATTTTATAAAAAGATGAACTAACGTTATGACGTGTTTGGATGGAGAGTTGTATTTTATCTTTGGAGCATCACGTGTATTATAGATGTCTTTTCCCTGTCAAGGAAACCTCACAACTCCAAAAACAAAGTTATTCCATGGTAATTCGTAATGTACCAAAGGATTTCATATCCCCGAATATCGGGGGCTTTACATCGTTGATGAAAGATGCATTGAAGGATGGAATTGATGCCTTGCAGAAATGTTTATTATTCCTTGTAAGGAATTCTCTTATTTTTTTTTTTTTGTATTAATCCTGTGTTTAGGAATTTCTTTCTTTTTTCCTTAAATTTCTAATCCTGTTTTGTTTTATTCCCATTGCCATTCTATGAACATTTCCTAAGATAACGATAGAAAAGCTGCCTGTTATTTGGAAAAAGCTAACCTCTGCAAGCAGGAAATATCATTTTGTTCTGTAGGGATTGGACTATTTATTTCCATCATTGACCCCCCTTCCCAGGGAGGGTTTAGAATGTAGCTTTGTACATGGTATATATGTGTGTAAATATCTATATAAATATGTATATGAAATGACACGAATTCCAGTCTGTTTGTTTTTTCTATGTATTTTTTGTACAGAATTTCTTTTTTAGATCCTGATTCATGTCTGCTACCAAAAGAACCAATACAAAAAAAATTAAGATAAGT
>NC_092860.1:880474-895737 GCF_032062135.1 Pyxicephalus adspersus
CCTTTGCTGAGCTTGTTGTGTGTTAAGCAGGGAGGAGCCTGGACCTCAGGGGAGGGAACATGCAGATCAGTGGGAGGAGATTACATGAGACCTATTTAGATTGCATGTGGATTGGTTGGGATTGCATTATCATTGTCTCCACAATTTGGTCTCACAAAATTAAAGCATCTCTACATATATCATGTCCACAACCTTTAGGATGATCAGTTCTATACTGGTTTGGTTTCAAGATTAGAAATAACAAGAACTCAGCATTCGGGGAATTCCATTGAAGGGAACATAATGGTGAAGTCTGAACATTACAGCCAATCTAGTCTGCTGCATATAAAATACACACACTTACCCTTACATGTGCTCAAGGAAAATCTTCATTTCTTTTCAAGTCTTACCACCTTTTCTCTCCTGTGCCATGAGTTTTGTTTTGCAGAGTTTCCTTCAGCTGACAACCATCAGCCAATAGGAGTGCTCCATGCTGTGTACCTTAACTACCATTGAGCCCTGTTAGTGTACACAGTGGGTTGTATTGCCTTTGGCTGATGGTTGATGTGGGCAGTTATGTTCCCCACATTGAATGATGAGTAGGGTGCTCGTACACCAATCTATTCCTGCTTCCGAGGCTCAAACTTCCATAAAATCATTACACAACAATGAGCGGAGGGGCCAGGAGACTTTATTCTTCTTCAGGTAAGTTTACATTTTTTGCTCGCCCATATTACTACTTTGGCTAGAATGTAAATTTAAGCTTTCCTGGGACAAAAGAAAATTTGCTATATTAACAAAATGGTCAAAACAAAAGGCATACACTATAATAGTAGCCATCATTGTCTCCTCCAATTTCTGCACTTGTGCAGTGTTTGTTGATAGTTGTGGCCTGGGATAGATATTTCCTGGAATATTAAATGAATAATACCGGGCCTTGTTGGTTCTTCCGGGTTCCTGGTCCATACACTGGGCATATTGGAGGGTTGTGGTGTCTGTGGCTCACTTGCAGCCTCCAATCACCTTACAAGTGCACATGAGCATTCCAAGCAGCAAGCTTTCCCAAGAGCCACATTCCCTCCAATCTATGCCGAGCCGGGCCTCCATTGGCTGATATTACGGATTTCCATTCCCCAGTGCTTCTGTCCCCCACAAAATCTTCAGACCTAAAACCTGACCATGATGATTATTTCAGGACATTGGACACCACAAGCTTTCTCAGGTTCGAGAGTCTTCCAATGACTTGTATATCCTATATGTAATCACACGTCACTATTGCTTTGAGTCCAATATAAAGGGCCCATTTTTTCACTTTTGTCTGTCCTCTGAGCGTAAAACTCAGCTTTATCTGGGGCCAGTACCGAGTATGGATCTTTATTATAAGCTCTTCAATGAACAAAAACTCATTACACAGGGCTTTTCAACCTTTGAACCAGTTCAAAGTATTTCTGATTGATATTAACATAAAAAAAGTAATTTCTGGTAAGTGCAACATTTCTGTCTAATTCATCTAAAATCGTGTGGACTACTTAGATTATTCCGCTTGTCATATTTCCCATTCCCCACTAATCTTGTCTCAATTCAGAGCCGATGGCCCAGTGATCAGGATGACAATGCAGGCGCCAACCAAAGCATCTTCCACATCTTAGTGCCATAGAATGGAAAAGTCAAAAAACTGTTTACTCGGCTCATCCATACCCAGCATTGAGGTGCCTAATTGGGTCCTATGGGTCAACAAGGTCAGCCTGGCCTAGAAATCAATATGTATTTAGTATGGTCACCAGGTTTTACCATTACTCTAGGAAAACATTCCCTATCCACTCCAGTACTTAGCAATCCAGGGTTTTGGGTCAGTGGTCCCCAGCTACCAGCAGTGCCGCCCTGAGCTCTGGTGGATTTGCATGGCTCTGGTTCTGTTCAAGGTGTACATTTTAAGTCTCCATCACCACCAAGGGCTCAATTTCCAGCTCTATATCCCTCAGGAAATGGAACTCTTACTTTTCATTGGAAATCTTGTAACCTATTGTCAAAATATCAGAGACCCAACTTTCACACGGATCTTCATCATGGACATTTGTCTCTTCTCTTACTCCGTCCTCTATATCTGTGTCATAGGAACGTCTTGCTTCTCTTTCTGTATCTCCAGCTACCAAATCAATTTGGAGATTTAAGACAAGATCTGCTCTTCATACCCCAAAAACCCCCTTTCATCTTCCCGGTGACTCCTAAGTTCTCTGAACTCACCAAAGTGACAATTACCAAAGATTATTTTGTACCTCTCAGTTTCTGCAGTTTGTGGACCCTTACATCAATCTCTGCGCTCTTTGTGGTCAGTTTCCTCTGGAATTTTCTAAAATCCTTCACAGATTTCCAGGACTCCATTTAGTATCCTCTGTGCTCTTCATTTATTTTACAGAGGACACGGCTATCCTTTCTTCCAGTAACTCTTGCAGATAGAATATTTCCAATCTGGTGCAGGTTGATGGCATAAAATCATGTTGTACTGACTTGTATTCTCTTGGATGATCATTACATATAGAGATCTCCCCTCTCTAGATAACAAGGACAGGAAGGTGGCATTATATACTGCAGATCCCAGTCTCCTCCTGAATATGACATAGGAACTGCTGGGCCATGTTGTTCCTCCTCTTATCAAAGCTTGAAACTCATTGCTGCATTCAGGACAACCCTAAACTCCTGTTCTTGTGTCCTAACAAAGACCTTGGTGTAAGTGAAATATCCAGGCTAATAGAGCAGTCAGGTTGCTTTTTAATTTCCCAGAACACCATTGTGTGAACCCGGAATAAGAACCAAATTCTAAAAATCTTGCACAGCAGGTGAGTGCAATGCCACAAAGGTGCAAAGAAAAACAATGTGATTTATTATTAGTATGTTTGGCACCGTGGCTCACTATGTACAGCAAGGTACTTTTTGTTTCTCACCTGCAGTAACAGCACTTCCTGTTTTAGATTGACAATGCTAAGCCAGCGCATTGCAACCAGCAGCAGTGTTGTCAGCCGTCTCTGCAAACTCCTTCAGTCATAGACAACTAACGCTGTGACAAACCTGCTAAGAATTGCCGTGCATCAGCTTAAAACAAGATCCCATCACACACTTATTACAACTGCTAGGAGAAAAAAATATACATACATAAATACATAAGGCAATAAGACAGCACAGTGGCTCAGTGGTTAGCACTCTGGCCTTTGCAGAGTCCCAGGTTCTAATCTCTTCCAGGACACTATCTGCATGGAGTTTGCAGGTTCTCCAGTTTCCTCTCACATTCCAATAACATGCAGTTAGGTTAATTGGCTTGGTAATGACATATGACTGTGGTCATATGGGGGAAAGCTAGTGACATGACTATGGACTTTGTACAGCACTGCGTAATATGTTGGCACTATATAAATACTGTGTAATAGCGTCATTATCATTATACTCATGTCAAAGATTACACAAAATGCTTTATTTTAAGAAAAAACTTTGCAGTGTTACAGAAAACATCTTATGACATATAAACCATTTATGAAACTTGTAGCAGCCACGGATTTGAATATAACGAGAAATAAGCGTTTTACTGAATGAACGACTAAGCTGCTTTATAGACAGACGACAATGTAATACATATAAAAGGCTCTGTCCTAATGTATAATGAGGTGGAATGATGGTCAGGAATTGTTCATTATAACTCTGCTTCTGTGAAATCCCAATCTGTGGCAGGAGGATCCATTGCTGCTTCTGCCACAGCGCTGGTCACCATCTTGGTTTCTTTGTGTGCAGTTTCTGGTGAGCTCTCAGTTGATAAGTGTCCGGGAAATGCTCATTACACTGATTGCACCAGTGCTTGCTCCCTGTCCTAGCTCTTTTTGATCCGGTCTGGTTTGTTCGGGAGTAGTTTGGTTCTCCATCGGGGTTCATGTCCGAGAAAAGGCTGATAGGAGACTGCGGATATAGTGGCTTCCTGGAATAGGTCCTGTGGGTCCCCCCTGGAAGCCTGGGGTCCTCTTGGGGTTTAAAATGGGACGACGTGGTTCCATCTGCTGATATCCAGAGCACTGAGCTCTCAGATTGGTGAGGATTATTCTTCAGACTCCATCTATGGCCAACCTTTGCTGCAAATGAAAAAGCAAAGAGTATTAAGTGTAGAAACTAATCATCAAAATTTTATTGGCGGCTGTCTGCTATGCTACATTCACTGTCCGATTTTTTTTTTGTAAAATGAAGGTGTCTAAGGCAACAACTGCTGTAACTGAAGCTTGTGGTGTGTCCAGATTATTTTTGAGGTCCCTGTGGATTCTCCTTGGATTATTGGCAATGTGATATTCTGGCGGAAGCTTGGAGTAACCTTATGCAAAGTTTTAGGATCACTTCAGCAAAATCTTGCTTTGAGGATTTCGAGGACACCTCTTGCTGTGATTACTGTCTGTAGCTCACCGCATGCATTAAAATCTAAATGTATATTCTCTTTTTAGATGTTCCGATTATTACCATGTTTCCCCAATGATAAGGCATCACCATCAAATAAGCCACCTCCGATTTTTGCTCAAACAATTAAAATAAAAAAGCACACCCCCGCAAATAAGACATCCTCCGATACCTGATACTGTGTGCCTCTGTGTGACTCCTCAATGCTGGCTGCAGTGCAGAGTGAAACTGAAATTAACTTCAAAGGACAAGCAAGCTGCTGACCCCTGCCCTAACGCAGTCTGTTACCCGCCGAGTCAGTGATCAGAAGGGGACAATCAATGGCACATGAGTGATTTTCAACAATAACTGTGTATTGTAGTCTTCTTCATGGAAAAATAAGACATCCCCCTGAAAATAAGACCTAGGGCATATTTTGGCATTTCAAAAAATATAAGACAGTGCCTTATCATAGGGGAAACAGGGTATATAGTGCAGGGACTGGCCTGATTGGATAGTTTTGGTAGTGTAGTTTGCATTGTGTATTACCTGGAGAGGATTTCCTCTTTGGAGAAGGGTCACAATGTGGCACTGTAGTGATGTCATCTGAAAACAGAAACATTGGAGGAGTTGAGCTATGAAATATTGACTCCCTAGTTACAGACCTGGATTGTCTATATCAGGGGTGTCAAACTCTGGCCCAAAAGGAATTTTTTTGGCCCCCAAAGGAATTCTAAATATGAATTGCAGCTGGCCCGCTGCTGCTTTGATATAGCGCCGCTACTACAATTCCCGGCATCACTCGCATCTATAGACCAGGGGCCTCTCTGCCTATGCGTGGCCCCGCATTGGACTGTTTTATTGATGCAGGGAATTGTAGTAGTGGGATCTTTCGCATCTTTAGACTAGGGACTTCTCTGCCTATGTGTGGCCCCGCATTGGGCTGTTTTATAGACGCAGGGAATTGTAGTAGCGGTGCGATTTCTCTATTATAAACTTGTTCCAGATTGAATGTTAAGCAAAACCTCTTTGTTTCCATAGGAAAAGGTTTTATATCTAATGAGAAGCAAAAACTTCCTCAATTTTCTGCAATAAACTTCAAGTTTGGCCCGTGACTTTGTCTAAGTTTTGAATTTTGGCCCTCTGTGTATTTGAGTTTGACACCCCTGCTCTATATGAAGAATGTATGTCATATCATATTCGGATTTTTCTTTGTTCTACACATGGTATAAACCCTCCTGTGCCATTCACCAAGCACCATTAGTTCTTTTTTTTAATTTATCACACAATGGGGATAAAGCCTTTGCTAGAAACCAAAACTACATGAAAAATATTTTTGGGTTATTTGTGCAAAAATTGGAAATGTTGTCATTCTCTTTATAAGTTGGAACAGCCTGTGCAGTGTCTGGTGATGTTGGTGTGCCGAGTCTCACCAGTGGAACTCTTCTCTGTGCCAGCATTTTCCTCCTTCTTTATGAATTCTTCATCTTTGGCTGCTGAATAGGAACATTTAAAAAAAATTGGTACGCAACATTGAAAAATCTACTTACAAATTTCTTGGAAATTGTCAAAGTGTCCTCAGACAAAGAGCACCCTTCCCCCCACTATGAGCAGGCCAGCTATGGTTTCTGTGGGTGATAGTCCTATACCTGCAATCAACCGAAGTCTCCTTGCCAGGTGTAGTTTGTTCAGGTGACACATTTTTGGCCAAGCTGATCATGGTTAAGTCAATTGATCGTCTTCTGCCTGTAGACTCTTACAGTGTCCTGGCTATTTAATATTGGGTTAGGCTCAGTGGTTAGCATTCTGGCCTTTGCAGCGCTGGGTCCAAGGTTGCAATCATGGCCAGGACACTATCTGCATGGAGTTTGCAGGTTCTCTCTCCCCTTGGTTTTCTCCCACATCCCAAAAACATGCAGTTAGGTTCATTGGCTTCCCCCCAAATTGACCTTATGTTTTAATAATGACATATGCCTATGGTAGGGATATTAGATTTTGAGCTCCTTTGAGGGACAGCTAGTGATATGGACTTTGTACAGCTCTGCATAATAAGTTGCAGCTCTAAAAATACTGTGTAATAATAATAATGGGACAATCGTATGTTTTCAGACCTCTGATGTCTCCTGATTGCGTATGGTTGGGTCTTGTGATGATATTTTGGTTGTAGGTCTCAATCCCATGGTTGGTCGGATGTCAGTCTGTAGGTCACTAGAGTCACTGTGGACAGTCAGCAGTCGGGATGGTATTTTGGAGCCAATCATTACAGTTTCCCTCTTATTGTTACAGAAGCACTCTGTGTAATATTGTTTTTATGCAACCACCAACAATTTTTGAGTTCAGGTGAAACTAAACTTCAATATAAAAAAAATTGCAGGTAGGAAGACCCTATTGGAGATGGGGCAGATGATGATCCCAAAAAACATACCTGCCTGCTGGCTCATAAACTCACCGGTCTTTGCCCCATTGTGGGCATCTGGCACCTTCACCCCGGACCTTCTCCAGGTTCTTCAGCCGTCTTGACCTTGGCCAGGGCAGTGTCTTCCATACAGAAGATTGCGATCAGGCAGGTAAGTGATCCTTCTGCAATACCCTGCCTGCTCCCACTTTTATATTGGTATTATAGTTCTGCTTTCAGATTTTGGATTCATTCTGATTTCCCAATCCCAGACCCGATAAGAATCTGCAATGTCAACTCACTGTGGTGGCTCTGCCGGGCGTCTCCTTTAGAATTCCGTTCACCAGAAGTGTCCACCTCTTCCTTCTCCCTCAGGGCCTCCTTGTGTTCAGCTGCTAAATTAAGTGCAAGAAATGAGGAGCTCCGACCAAAAAAGTGCACAACCAGTGACGTTATCAATCAGATCTTACTGTGTGGAGGAGATTTCCGCCCGCTGTATCTGATGTCTCTGTCCACATATTTATGGATCGTATATGTATATGTATAAAACCCTTCCTATCCCTCCCAGCTACAACAGTCCATGTGTCGTGTTACCTGCGCCACGGTCTGTGTTGGTGCTCAGCTGTTTCTGGGATATGAGGAATTTTTCTTGACTGTTGCCTGCAATAATACACCAATGAGATAAAACCAATTAAGAGTTATAAATAGCTGAATGCTAATTTTCCATGAAGATTGGAAGTGAATTTACTGATCTGATTGGTTTCAGGCACTGAAGGTGAATACATTGCATGGATTTCTGATCAGAACATTACCTGTGTGAGATG
The DNA here is from genome assembly GCF_032062135.1 of Pyxicephalus adspersus. Classification (NCBI taxonomy): domain Eukaryota; kingdom Metazoa; phylum Chordata; class Amphibia; order Anura; family Pyxicephalidae; genus Pyxicephalus; species Pyxicephalus adspersus. Next base: position 888,077 of record NC_092860.1, read on the forward strand.
TCGTATCCTTGGGGTTCTCCAGCATCACCGGCTTATACAGGTCCTCGTGCTCCTCTATGTAGTCCCACTCGTCCATCGTGAAAAACACGGCGACGTCCCCGCATTTGATGGGAACCTAAAGGCCGCAGACTTTGTGTCAGCAAGGCCATCAGGCAGCAGAACATGCAAGGGGTCATGTGATCTGCACTCACCTCTCGGATCATCTGGTAGAACTTGCTGATGTGCGCATTCTTCTTCACCACCATCCACTCCTGAAATGAAGACGAAACACACGGGGGGTTCAAACATAACACCAATGTGGGCAATGGGAGGAGGGCCACAACAATCCATTATACCCGACCACTCCCTTCCCCATCGGTGACCTGCGCCTGCAAATATCCCAGCATGTAAACTGATATTTGCTATATATATAATATATGGGTTTTCCGGCTTGTAATATCCCAACCCTTCTCACCTCTCCGGTCAGGATGGAGATGATCTCTGCGGTCCGGTTCAGCAGCCGGGTGGTCCTTTGTTTCTGGGGGCGAGACTGAGGAGCTTTGGCTTCGGCCATATGTTTTATTAATGAAAACTACAAAAGACAAAAACACAAATTTAATATAGTAAAATATAGACACTGATTGGCCGTAACAGGACCCCCCCCCCCATCCCCAGACAGGGTGGCAGCCAATGCTGATGAGTGATGAAAATGTGATTGGTCCGAGCGAAATGAGGGGTCCCCAGTCTGCCGTGGTTATCACCTACCCAAAGCGGCGATCCAAGGAAGGAAAACTGGGGAACTGGGCACAGGGTTATAGATGCCCCAGGCTCATTGATGGAGATGGCGGGGGGGAGTCTGTTTGGTCTGATTATGCAGAAATGATACTGCCCGGACATGTCGGCCATCACAGCTTACTGCAGACCAGTCACTGTGCCCATAGTGACCCCTCCCCACCTTTAATGGGCAAAGGGGCATCAGATACCAGGGGACCAACGATGCCCAATGACCCAGCCCATCAATCCTACTAATCCTCTGACAACAGAACAGATGTGGTGGCGGCAGCGATGTTTAGGCTGGCTTAGGGGTTTAGCAGCCAGAAGCAGATCCAGCAGTTGTGTTGGATTTCTCGGTTCTGGTCCCGGTGTCAGTTCCTTGGAATAGTTGCCGGTCCCAGTAAATGGGGGTGACCAGGACTATACAATATAAATAGCTGCCTGACCCTGGCAGACACCATAAGAGGGGCTCCTACTTTTTTGGGGTCCACAGCCAGAGCAGCTACCCCGACAGCAGCCAGCTGCCCCATACAGGTAGTGGTGGTGGGCGGTATTACCACACAGCAACAGACCGGTGGACACTGGCGGTATTGCAAGCTCAATATAACACTGGCGGTTTGGTGACAACACTCTTAATTCCTGTTGCTTGTGAAACACGAAGTACATGGAAAATTGCCCCATGGGGACATAGAGAGGAAGCTAAAAGAGTGCCGGGTTTCTTCCACATCTGAAACTAAAAATTTATAGTTTGGGTTAAAGACAAATTTCTACTGTAGGGGCCGGGGCCACACAATGTGCCCAACTGATTGACACCTCCACCCCAATCTGCCCCTCATCACAACGCACACACGAGCCCCTATACCATCCATACACCGGAAGCCGAGGGCCCTCGTGTGTGGTCACATGATCAGAGGGTCCTCCCCTGTGATGTCATCTGACTTACCAGAACTTTCTCTAGAGAAGACAGGGCCTCTTTATTCTGCATTGGTGGGTGTGTCTTAGAGGGCTCTTTGGGTATTTGCGTCGACCAATCATAAGTCCAGAGTCCCGGCCTTACTTTCAGGTCTCTCTGTTGGGAATCCGGGGAGAAGACCCCGACGAGGCGCCCGCTGGCATCGAATATCTCCTCCTGTTGGTTGCACCTCTCCATCAGGCTGGTGTTGAGGGCGGTCGGGCGGTTCTTATCGGGGTCGGTGTTGGTTTGGGTCGCGGCGTCTTTCCTGGCATTGTCATAGAACGTCGCAGTTACGTCCGGCCCGGTCTGAGCTTTCCTGGTCTGGGGAGAGAAATTCCTCCAGTCCGGGGCCGGTTTGGGATAAACCCCGGGGAAGACGGTGGGCACGGCGTCGTGTTTCAGGACCAGGCGGCAGCCCACGGTGGTGTAGCAGCTGGGATCGAAATGGGCCGAGCAGATTCGGTATTTACCGCTTTTAGCAGCGTTCAAAATTTTAACAGCGAAGTCGTCGATGTCACCGAAATCCTGACCAATCCGCTGCAGCCAAAGCTTGATGCGGCTGAACTCCCGCGGGAAGACGTGCATGGTGAGCAGGGGGTTGGAGGACTTCATGCTGGTGTGGTGCTTACAGCCTATCACAATACAGCTTGGCATGGTGGCGCCCTGGTGGGGAGAGAGGGAATTACAACATTAGTCCTTGCCCCAGAAACACAGCACAGGGAGATCACCTGTACATCCAGACCTGAGATTTACACACTCTGCAATACAGCACAGCCCTGTCTGCCAGGGAACGAGATAGATTTGTATCAGAAACACATAAAGGCTGTGACTGGACAGTGAAAGGAGAAGCAGCTCATTCCTCTGCTCTCTCTCCTCCTATCAGCATAAGTCACAGTTACATTCCCTTTGGTGATTGGTTTGCTGCAGCCAGACAACACTTCCTGTGTCACCAATCACATTCTGACATCCTCCGGTTCTGATTGGTGGCTGTCAATGGGGAGGGAGGAGCCTGAAATGGGCGTGTCTGAGAATCCCAGCCCAATCCCCACCAGGGGTTCCCAGATCTCAGGCTGAATGCTCCCTGAATGGTTGGGCAGCACAGCTTCTGGTGGCTTCCCTGTGTCCCCAACCCTGTAACCTGCATCACCCTGGGTGGTACTACAAATCCCAGCATGCACCGTGACTAATGGGCATTCTGAGACTTTTGGTTCACCTCCAGCTGCACCCCCGACCATTACATAGAAAGCATTTGTCTGCACTCATCACATTATCTGGGGGAGACAAGCAATCTCACTCCTCCCGCCCCCAGCATACTGACAGACAACACACAAAAGGTGACAACAATGAATACTCACCTACAGCGACCTGCACCGGACAGGAAGTGTCTCTGTTGTCATTGGACAGGAAGTCAGAGCTGGCCGCAGAGCATGCTGGGAAATTGAGTTCCGCAGCTGGACCGCCTACTCCACGCTGTCATGGTAACGGGAAACACGATGTGGATAATAGCAGCCTGTGCAATACTCAGAAGAGAACACGAGATGGCGCTGTTGTAGCAGATGTGCACAGTTGACAAAATGGAGGGAAAAATTGTATTACGGTTATATTAGTCATTACAGCGCCACCTGCTGCTTTACTCTGTAACTACAACGACATAATACACCAGCGACACCTTCAATCATCCGTGTAATTACAATGGCATTTAAGCGGTGGTTCATGTTTATTGCAGTGCAAGAAAGCCATCTGATGGTTTGTCTGTAGTATAACAAAGTCACCTGTTTTTATTACTGACAACGCAGCAGCGATGGGACGCTTGTGTTATGTCATTGTGATTAAACAAGGAAAAGCAACGGATGCTATTGTACTGTCATTGTGGTTACACAGAAAGAAAACAGCAGATGGCGCTCTTCTACCATACCATTTCTATAGGTTCTGTGGGTATTGGCATTCTGGTTATCCAGAGGAAAAACAGCAAGTGGCGCTGTTTTGCCGTCATTGTAGTAATGCAAAGCAGGCAGCAGGTGGCGCGCTTGCATTATGTCATTGTCGTTAGACCAAGTAGGCAGTAGATGGCGCTGTTGTACCTTGTCATTGTGGTTAAACAAAGCAAGCGGGAGGTGGCGCTGTTATATTGTAATTGTAGTTATACAAATCAACCAGCAGGTGGAACTGTTGTACTATACATTGTACTTATACAAAGAAGGCAACGGGCGGTACTGTTGTACTATGCTATTGTGCTTATACAAAGTAGGCAGCAGCTGGCGCTGTTCTGCCATTATTATTGCAGTTACAAATACGGTAGCAGCAGCTATGTCATTGTTGCCATCTGCATTTCTAGATTTTGGACACCAGGTGTCGCTGTTTCAGTAGGTTCTGTCATTGCAGCCAGCACTCAGAACGCCATGAAGTCAGCATAATAATAATAATAGTGATAATAGTGATAATAATAGTAATAATAATAATAATAATAATAATAATATTAATAGTAATAATAATAAAGGAAAGGTGAAAATTTAGAGGTGAAGAAAACGGTATGCGAAATGTAGTAGGAAAATTTCCCCCAAATCTCTGATATTATACAGAACTACAGGTGGCCCTGGGTGGACTCTCTTACTTTAGCACGTGTGCAGAGTTTTCTGGGTATTGCCCATTATATAACCTTGATTTAACACTTCCTGGTAATATTTCGGGTAGGGGTAACACCTCACCCCACATATGACATGCTCTTTATAACATTGATTTATGGCCGCAGTGATTCGTTCCCAAACTGATTAAATTATTTTGTTCTCTGCCCCCCTTTTTTTTGGCTCATTCGCCACAATGGCCTTCCAGTCTTTATTTTTGGAGGTTGGGAGTTCAGTAAGGGTCAGATTTAGGGCCAATCAGATACCACAGCGCCACTTCTTTGTTCTCCATGTCTTAGACACCAGTCTCCACTTTACAAGGGAGGGGAATCTGAGGTTTGTTGCGCTGTAATCAGCTTACGGAGGCGATCAGAAACTCCATCAAATAACCGATCGTCACTCATACGATGTGGCCCAATCAGGACACCCATAGCTTTGGGGAAGTGGATCCGGGTTCTGGGGATCGGGGTGGAGAACAGCGCACACCATGGGGTTCCGTGGGTATGGTTTGGGGGTTCCACTCTGTAATGTGGTCATCGTGCCGATATGTCTCCAGGTACGATGGCACCGTGTGGGTGATGAGTTTTATAGATGGGGTGTTGTGGGTGACCTCTCCCGGATCTCTGGATGGACCCTCGGTGCCCTTTCACCCCCGCACTGCTGGCCCTCTGTCTCTTGGTGACCCCAGGGTTCTGTACCCAACACCCCCAAGTATGGTGAGGGCTGTAACAATAGATGTTACCCCCCCCCACCTAAACCTTTATACATGACAGTACACCATCCAGGGGGCGCCACTCATCTCCAGCTCTATGCGGTTCTCAGGGGTCCAGAGCCCAGGCAGTGTGATGATGCTGAGCCCAGGCCGCAGCTCTATGACAGTCTGATCATAATCCAACCTGGAAATGGAGAGGTGGCCAGCAATGGAGACTGTGTCCCCTGACATCATTATTAGGGGGTGCTGGCTTTACACCAATGGGCAGCACCATCACATTTATTGGGGGGTTATGTATGACCCCCGAACACTACAGTAAAATGGTGACACATTCCCTCATCCTATCACAGGAGGACTATAGCGCCGCCCCTGTGTGCGCTACAACTAACTGACCCCCGAGTCTTGTTCCCCCTCACAACAGGGAGAAGTTGGGGTTACCAGGTAAGTTGAGTCCAATCCCTGAACAAATCACCCAACAAGTAGAAAAAAACAACAAGATCAGAGAACGGTGAGCAGGCAAATTATTGTAATGATCCGTGTGTTATACATCACAATGACGTGACAGGACCAGCAGCCAATGAGGAAACAGTCTGCCTATGGGTGGAGCTTGGAGAGCCCCTTGGATTGGCTCCATTATGCCCCATGCTGACAATGATCGGTGTAGTTGCCCTGTGTAGAGCAGATTTGCCCCTTGTAATAATGAACATGAATTCTCCCAATAATAATATTTCCCGGGTTCCCGACTTTACATGAAATCTTTGTTCTGTTCACTCCGATATCTCTGGGTGTAAATATAAGAAATGATCTTTCAGATAACAATCGGCCAACAAAACTTCAATTCAGGGATTTCTCTTCATCTCTGGGGTGATACCGGGGCCCGGTGCTGCCTGTATTGCGGTTCCAGCCGGATCATAGGGAAACCTCGTTTCTCAGTGTTTGCAGCACAGAAGCAGGCAAGAATCCACAACTGCAGAACCGCGCAGAACCACGCAGAACCTTTCTTTCCAACAAAACCCCACCCGGAACCCCAGAGGAAGCGGCACTCCATTGCACTATTTCTAAAGATTGCGGCTTTTCTCTATCAGATGTTTCTGGAAGCCCAGGTTGGAGAAGCATTCTTTTGCTCGGCAGTAAGGCATCATTTTGTGCATACACAGCGCATTTTGTGAGTTGACGGTTTCGCTGCATTTCCAGCACCCCATTCGGCGAGCGTGCCTCCGCTTGTGAAGGATCAGACTAATGAGAGAAAACAGGAAAATGGTACAGAACACAGGAAGTACCGGATTACACATTGCATGGCACCGACCCCCTCACCATCACACATGAGCAAACCTGGGAAATCTGCTTACAGCTCAGGTACAATGACTTTAGCGCATGTGCAGGGTTTGATGGAAACGTCAGATCTCTGGAACCACACAGAGGAGACACAAACAAACCCCCGGCCTGCTGGTGATCACATGATCAGAACCGCTCCTATTGGTTCCTAAACATTATTCACTGATAGTACAATGATGTGGTTTCTCCCATAAATCACTACAGAGAATACAAATCTGCAGAGAGAACCATTGTAAGGGGGAATGACGTATTCACCAAGCCAAATACAGTGTCCAGTGCAAAGTGAATGTTTCAACAAAGACCATCAGAAAGGTAAAAGAATAAAGCCACCTGACAACCCATCGGATCACCTACCAGAATTCTCTGAGCTTCTACAAGCTTCTCTACCATCTCTGGCTGAGGGTTGGATGATGTCAGATCCCGGGGTGGAGGAGGGCATGGAGGAGGACATGGAGCGACCTTCCGTGTTACAAGCATCAAGGGATAGAATGGTGGAAATAAGGTGACGAGATCTGCAGGGGGGATAAAAAAATGATTTTTGGCTATTTTTAAATATACAATTCTGATAAACATTTAACAACTATGGTGAAAGATAAGTATGTAGATTGTTCTTTTTAATTCTAATGACAAATGTTAGCACTCCGGCCCTGCAGTGCTGAATCTCAGCCTCAGGACACTATCTGCATGGAGTTTGCAGGTTCTCCCCGTGTTTGGGTTTCCTCCGCGTTCTCCGGTTTTCCTCTCACATCCCAAAAACATGCAGTTAGGTAAATCGGCTTCCCCCAAAGTTGTGCTTAGACTGTGATAATGACATATGACTATGGTAGGGACATTAGATTGCGAGCTCCTTAGAGGGACAGCTGAGTCACATGACTATGGACTTTGTACAGCGCTGTGTAATATGTTGGTGCTATATAAATACTGGTTTATTCTAATCGGTCATGATACCTCCTTATTGTCTCGCTCTTTCATATATTGGATATCAGTTTCTTCAATCTTGGGGGATTCGGATCACATTTAGACATTAATTAGGGTGATCCACATATCTGGCCTGAATAGAAAAGCCTGCTCCTAATATCTGTAGAACTTCTCCAAAGAACCGGCCCAATGTCTGCATGAGGTCAGAGAACCTTGGGAGGGGTACTGAGGCCGGGCAGGTTTTAGGGAAGCTCTGTATAGAACCCTGCACCCCCCCCCCCCCCATGCCTTGATCCTTTTGCAAGTTAAAGAGAAACAAAGAATCCCAGCGATGACTTCAATGAGACAACAGAAAGGTGACAACAGA
>NC_092860.1:900878-918416 GCF_032062135.1 Pyxicephalus adspersus
GATAGATTCAATACATCAGGGTCCGATGTTCACCATTACACTGGAATTACAGGCAAAATGTCTTTTTTCCTGCTCTCCCCGAGAGACAGGAAGCGACTGAAAATCTGTGAAATGGGGACAACTGAGTTATCACGTGTCCCTTGATTTACCCAAAAATAAGGTTATGGTTACACTGATCTATAAAATATATGACCCAGATTTTCATTAGGGGACAGATAAAAAAACAAACCCAGTGCAGTACAGAAAGATGATGACTTGCCGATCTGCCAGAAATCCAGGTGACTGTGCCTCTGCTTTACTGCAATCCATGCAATGTTCAGCCCGGGCCGTTCTCTTCTACTGGACCACAAAACACCTCCACCTTATGTCACAGATGAAAATAGGAGGAGGGGTTCTGCAGTCTGACCATTTGGACATTTCAGCCAATTACAGAAAGATGTTCCATGTGCAGTCAGAGCCCAAACCTTTCATCATGGAGGAGTTGCTATCCATATGATCTAAAAGATGCCGATTGTGCAAATTATTATTGTCAGAGATCCCAATTACTGTGCCTTTGAGAAAGGAAGTGACTGGAAATGTGTGGCCCGGGGACACCGAAGATATTTGTTGTGTTTGCAGCATGCAGACAACCCTACTTGGCATTTCATTGCAGCAGAAGCAGAGTTGTCAGCCCATTACATAAATAGAGCCCTATATGTGCACTCGTACCAGTCATGATGTTGAGGTTCCCGTTCATCACCAAGTGTAAAGACTAAAAGAGAAAGGACAATCAGACATCTGCAGGAAATGTGGGTCTGACCTTCACAATTACACTGGAATTACAATTACCCATCAGGGCAATTAGATATATACAACTCCCCATAGTGCCACCCCACTGCTTGCGTAATGATTTCAGAAAGCTGTGTATGGCACCCTGCTGGCTCCTCCCACCAGCAATGATCTTCCTGTATCGTATATAGAAGCAAAGTGAACCAATATGGTACCAATAAGGTTCATAACTTTTATTAGTATGTTAATGGAGGGATTACATTTTAGCATCTTACATAAAACACAACAAAAACAAACTCCAATCTGTTAATGAGAAACTTTACTATCAATATATTATATACAGTCACTGAGACTTTATTAGGTAGCCATTAGAAGATGGGGACACTGCACTCATAAAGAGATAAACATGGGCAGCAACAATACTAAGGCAGACTGAATCATTTAAACCATTGGTAGTTGGTACTAAGGGGCCCAAAGTGTGGCAAGAAAATACCCCCCGCACCATGACACCCCTAGCCAGCAATATGAGGAGGATGGGTTCACTTTCATGTGCTCTTGGTCTCCACCATCCGAATAATAGAGATGAGTCAAGTCATCCCACCAGATCAATGTTTTTCTAATTTTGTGAGTCAAAGCAAACTGAAGCTTGTTGCCTGTTCTTAGCTGATAGGAGTGGCCCCTGGTGTGATCTCCTGCTGCTGTAGTCCATCTGCTCCAAGGTTGGACGTGTTGGACGGGTAACAAGTGGGTATTTGAGTTCCTGTTGCTTTTCCAATGGCTGGAACCAGGTGCCCCTTCTCCTCTAACATTACCAAGACATTTTCACCCAGAGAACTTCTGCTCACTGGGTATTTTCCCTTCTCAGATGCCTTTCTGTAAGCCCCAGGGATGGTTGTGGGTAAAATTCCCAGCAAATCAGGATTCAAACAAAGTAACTTCAATCGCCTCTCTTCTCTATTCTGATGCTCTGATTGAACTCATCGTAACAATGCCCAAATACTTTGCTGACTTGTGATTGGCCGATTAAACCAGGTAACCTAATAAAGTGGCCCTGTGAGTGGATCTCATATATAAAACATAAAAAAAGCAATAATAATCTGTAAAATTTAAAGACATTTTATTAAATCTTGTTGCGATCCCCCTCTCTAGCTTTCTTTCCCTAAGATACAACACAAATGGAGGGAAATCTTAATCAGACAAATGTAATAAAACTTAGAACACTAACTTACAATTCCTATATTGACTGAAATTAAAATAAAATCAAAATGATTTAAAAAGCATGTCAAGGGGTGAAATGCTGCAAAATAGTTCCTGTTATCTTTATGACATCACCAACAATTGTGAACAATAGAAACTATAATGAATATTATGCACCAGAAATTACAGATATAGCGCTATGGGAACCCTACTGAAACTGAACAAATGGAAGAATGAATTCAGAATTCTACATATATATTGATGTTGTGTCACTTTCACAGCACAGGTGTATTTGTGACTGGAACCTAATATAGAAATTAGTTTATATTTCACCTTAAGTAGGAAAAAACATATTTTCCAAAGTTTTTAGGGATTTTATAGTGACAAAAGACAACCAATATCATTTCAGTCCAATTTTTTATTATTTTATTTATTTTCCATATCAATAAAACAATATGTATAAAACTTCTGTACATATAAAATGTAAATTCTTTTTGACAAAGTCCTCCTTAAAATGCATAGGATCCTCACAATTTGAGGCCCCGGTTGGTGTGATAACACGCTTTATTTCTTTCTCAACGCGTTTCGCAGATATAAGTCTGCTTCATCAGGAGCTCAGAACGTTTTATTGTTACATTGACATATCACAGCCATATGTCCTGCCAAGAAAGCCACAAACCACCAGGCAAAGGTGAACACGTAGGGATGGTGCACAGCAAATGGAGCAGAAGATTAACCAGCTATGTCTGCCCAATGTTATCATACCAAATCCAGGGAGGTCCTAGGTACATCTCCCATCTCCCTGTGTGAGGTCAACAAAATGTATAAAATCCCTAAAAACTCTGCAAAAATAAGTTTTTATTTACTTAAGCTGAACAAATCATTGGGATGTGGCTTTTTCATATTAACTATTTACTAACCATTGACAATACCAGTTCATATTTCACATTTACATAAGCGAGGCTCCTCTAGCGTTCCTAGGCCTGAAGGTTCGAATAAGGAAATCCTCCGGCAATAAACAATCCCCTGAGGACACCTTACAAATATGTGACGTTTAATACAAAATATCTTTAGGTCTTCTCACCTGTATCTGGCAGCTTTCAGGTGTGGGAATAAAGCACAGAAATGTGACGTCACACAAGAAATGCGACAAATCCAACACAACCAAAACTGAGGCTGCTTTGTGCCAAAGACCAATTGATGGGAGCACAAGTAAGGTAAGTGATCACTTACCTGGTATTGGCTGCGTCCACCCCTCGGCCAGCCAGCTTGAAGGCCACTGCACTTCCTCCTCATCTTCTCCAATTATTAATATTAAACAATATTTTTATAGTGCCAACATATTACACAGCGCTGTACATTATATAGGGGTTGCAAATGACAGACGTTACAGAGAGTGACACAGGGGTGGGGAGAGGACTCTGCCCTGAAGATTATCAGGTGTCATGGCACCTAACAACCCAAAACCGAAAATGTAAATTCAATCTAACATAAATATTTCTGGAATCTCATTCATCAAACCAACTCAAATCAGATCTGAACAATCTTCCATCTATGGATTTGTGGAGCGAGAGATTAGGTAAGTATATCAAGGTGTGCCATCATGGGGGGGGGGGCACCTACTGCATAGGTAAGGCTTTTCACCCCTAAAGTTCAGTATTAATCACTCCATTATTATTATTATTACTACTACACAGTATTTATATAGCACCATCATATTAGGCAGCGCTGTACAAAGTCCATAGTCGCGACACTAACTGTCCCTCAAAGGAGCTCACAATCTAATGTCCCTACTATAGTCATATGTCATTAATGTAGTCTAAGGTCAATTTTAGGGGGAAGCCAATTACCTTAACTGCATGTTTTTGGGATGTGCGAGGAAACTGGAGAACCGGGAGGAAACCCACGCAGACACGGGGAGAACCTACAAACTCCATGCAGATAGTGTCCTGGCTGGGATTCGAACCTAGGACCAAGCACTGCAAAGGCCGGAGTGCTAACCCTTATTCATTCCCCGCAGTTCTCAATATGAATGACATATTGGAGCTAAAACACCAGAAAACCAGCAAAATATAAAAATACCAAAATGACGATGTGCAGCTGAAACATCGTACAGAACTTTTATAGGGGTGACAGTCATTTCGGGGTCACCAGGTGCAGTCCCCAACCCTAGGACTCTACTAGTGACAGGACAGGGGGTTTTATAGCAAAATCCGATCTTTTTTTTTTGTAGAAGAGCAGCCCATACACACAGGAAATGTTGGAGTATTACACACCACATGGTGAATGATATGTGCTATGTTGCATGTCATGCTGCCTCCTGCCGGTGCTCCACCTGTAAGCACTGCCGATATGACAAGTCACTCCAGGCCCTATAGCACGTCACCCCAATGCCCTTCCTTACCCCCCCCCCCCCCTACAGCTGTAGATACATTGTGCACCCTATATTTTATTTCAATAAATTGAAACAGACCCCTCAGCTACCCAAAATCTGCATGGACACCAAAATGGAAAAGACGGTGAAACGCATAAGTGAAAACATTCACAGGAGATTTGCTGCCATCTTATATTATTCAGCGTTCAACCCAGAGATGTTTTTAAGTCCTAGTGGGAAGAAACTGTAGGTGGGTGGCAGCCCCTGCATTGTGACCCAACTATTCAGTAACCAACCAAAAACAGCCGGGTAGTCGCTGTAAAGTGCCGGGTGGTGCGCCCAGCTAAAAAGGGCCGGGGAGATCACGGTTATTGATTACTGATTTTGAGTGAAACAATAGAATATGGGGCAAGTCCCCATCCAAAGCGTCTTTTACCCAGCTCAGCTTTGATGCATTTCTTGGCACAGTTCGGGTGGATTGGTTGTTTGGAATCAGAATGATTGTCACAGCGGCTGGCAGGCTATTTCATTCCATGCAACCATTTATCATTATAAGCCCATAGAAAACTTCGAAATTACCACAAAATTGTCAGAAAAGGTCAAACGTTTTTTGTTTTTTCAGAACGTCCATACCAGTGATGCTTAGCCCAGAGATTTCCTAATATCAGGAAGGAGCCCGGCTAAGCCTGACTTGTTAAAGCAAAGTCAAGATCTGCATATAACTTTAGCTGCCTGTATATTTGATTTCCCTGGTTTGTGACAGGTTCACTTTAATGACTTTGTAAGGAAACCTATCACAAAGCATGTGTGAGAAGAATAACCAATGCAAGTCGCCATTATCAGACTCCAAACACCGGTTTTGGGACAGTCCTGTGGCAGTGACACAAATAGCATGTGGCTCGGGGGACGCACAATGGGCACTGCAGTTGGAGGATTCACTATAAGACGACCGATAGTGCCGGTCCATTTAGACGCAGAAAATTGGTGAGATCTTCTACAATGGCAGAAAGGATCGGAGTCTAACTGGAGCCTTTTCTCGCCATCTCGTCAGGCAGATGAGTTTTTAGATGGCGTCTCAGTGCCCGACGGGTAAAGCATTTCTTACAGTTGATGCAAAAGCGCAGTTTGCGGTGTTTCTCCAAAGACTGCTGAGTGTCCAATAGTTTGCCGCAGCGGCCGCACTCGAACAGCGAGCTCCTCAAATGTTTCCTCATGTGTATGAGCAAGCTGCATTTATGGCCGAATGCCTGTCCGCATTCTGTGCAGCAAAACGGCTTTTCACCGGTGTGGGTTCGCTGGTGAATAATATACTGCGAGCGGTAATTGTACTGCAAACCGCAGACCTCGCAGGGATAGCGCAGGCGGCCGTGCTTCTGCGCATTATGCTTTTCAAGATCGCTCCTTGCCTCAAAGATGGCGTCGCATTCCTCACAGCTCAGCCGAGATTCCTTACCGTGTGTGAGATGGTGAATTTCAAGTTCTTCTGCATTGTAAAAATGTTTATTGCATACGTTGCACCAGAGCGTGTCCTGCAAAGGTCTTTCCTGGTTATCACAATCCGATGCTGGACAGTTCTGCAGCATACCTTCTAAATGTTCCGCTATTTCCGTGTGGTTGTGCATGTTATCCTGCACCATGCTACTTCTATCCGATTGCAAAATTGGAAGCTTTTTTTGCCGCCCTCTTGACCTTTTCACAGTGGCTGTGATGGAAGAGGAACTGTGCTGTGGCATCCAAAGGGTGGAGGTGGTGCCATCCTCTGCTATCCACAGCATGGAGCTAGAAGCATCCTGGCACTGACCTGCTGTATTCCATCTCGTGCTGACCTCTACAACAACAAAGATTTGACATTAAGACCTTGACGTGGATATTATTAGGAAATAAATTATTAGTAAATTTCTGCACTTGGGAGCTAACAACATGCATGCTTCATACTGTCTAGGGGGAATACATTTAGGGGAGTCAGAAATGGAGACGGATCTGGGGGTTCTGGTAGATCATAGACTTAATAACAGCGTGCAATGCCAAGCTGCAATATATAAAGCTAGTTAAGTACTTTCTTGTAATAAAAGAGGAATAGACTGCAGAGATGGAGACATAATCCTGTACAAAGCATTGGTCACACCACATCTGGAATATGCCGTCCAGGTTTGGGCCCCTGGTGTGCCGCTCTGTCGTCCTCCCCCCTCCATAGAGCAGAACGGCGTTGTATGTTCAGCACTCATTCAGTCTTTTGTCATTTGGAAAGGATTGTGAAAGATCCTTTCCAACGGCAAATATTGAACGTGTGTATGCAGCCTACGTGTTTAGGATTATTAGGAATGTGACCAACCTAAAGTATCAGTTTTCCCGGGAAATCATTTGTACTGGCAATTGTAATTTTAATATTTCATTCTTTTATTATTCTTACAGCTTAGAGACGCATTGCATGACTGCAATATGGAAGATTTCAGGCTGTAATGGCGGGGACAATAGCGTTTTTCCAGCTTTTCCTACAATGGGGCGATTTATAATCTGTTTCTGCTCCCTGGAGGGGCGTCTGTGGCATTGTGTGAAAACTATTCTACTCATTGCTATGATCAGCCAATATGATTGCTATTAATCTCCAGCAACCCGAATTCTGATTCTGTCCTGGCAGAAGGAAAGCTGACAAAACAAACGCACATTGATGAATAATTATAATCCTCAATAATGACAATTACAAAATACAACCTGGAGAAGAATCTTCTGTTTTGATCCGTGGCTTCAGGTCTGAGATGTTGCACACAGTTTCTTCCTTGGCAATGTCTAGAGCACAATGGACAAATTTGTGTTATAAAAGAAGGAAAATTATTTTTTCAATATTTGTGGCATTTTACAAGTCAGAGGATTACTATGACTTGTAATGAGGGACACCGGGATTTAAAAGTCATACAAATGTGAAGAGAACACGAAGAAAAAATGTTATAATTCAATAGAAAATCCCACAAACCTACAGGGATTGAAGCAATGGGTAATTTCTGAACATTTGTTTTCTGGGTGAATGGTGGTGAGCTCTGCAGATATTATTTGTAGCATTTGGATTGGCCAATATTGTTACTGCAACCTAAATAAATGAACATTCTCACCATCATCAGGGCAGGATCCTCTGGCATCAAAGGGGAAAATGCAGTAACACCACTAGGACTATGAGAAACCACTATGAAAAACATTATCATAACCAAAATTGGTTCTATCTGGGAATTTAAGTAGTTTACAATTCATCAATATTTTATATTTTATTCTGCTTTTTATTCTTAAAAAAAATATTCTTGGAACAAAGATTTCATTTTAAATATGAAACTAATATTATTATTATTATTACACAGTATTTATATAGCGCTGACATATTATGCAAGGCTTTACAAAGTCCATAGTCATGTCACTAGCTGTTCTTTAAAGGAGCTCACAATCTAATGTCCCCACCATATTCATATGACATTAACACAGTCTAAGGTCAATTTTGGGGAAGTCAATTAGCCTAATTGTAAGTTTATGGAATGTGGGAGGAAATCCATACAAACACGGGGAGAACCTGCAAACTCCATGCAGATAGTGTCCTAGCCAAGATTCCAACCTGGGACCCAGAGTGCTAACCAGGGTGCTGCCCCTATACTATATAAACAAGAGTAAATTTAGAAGTTTTACATAAAAAAATTAGTTGTGAAAAAAATAATTAGGGATAAAGAGGAAATACATTTTAATTTAAAAAGGGGTTAATAAAAAGCCTTGAGGGCCTGACTGGACAGGGCACAAAGTGTGTGACCAAATCTGCTGCACCAGCAGACCAAACGTACCGGGGTCCAGAGGCCTGGAAGTGCCGCCATCCTCTCCTGTGTCATCATTGTCTGTAGGGAAGACAGAAAATATCAGGAAACACAAAAGGTTTTATATAATTGAGAGAAATGTTGTGGTTATGGCCACCTTTCCCATTATTATATGGAGAGAACAATTGTATGCAGCATTTTACACACACAAATCTAAGACCCACCTGAGGCTACCTGGCTGGGGATTTATTATTAGGTACCAGAATTCTGACCTTTGCCTGCATCTGCTTATACCCAACAGAAACATATTAGAGGATATTTACAGCTTTATTAAATCTTCATTGTCTTACCTAGAACATTTTCTGATTTGCCGGTTTGGTTGTCATCCCAATCCGTGTCCTTGTGTCCTTTGGGAGTGTACTCTGCAATGACAAGAAATAATATCAGCTCCGACAAGAGAAAAGGACACAGAACACAGCCAGATCCTGCTCATTCACCAACAGGAACTTATTCATCTCTACAAATAAATGGTGAAATGATCTGTATTATAATAATAGCCAATAAAGCTGCTAATGACTAAACAAAGATATAAATGACTTATTGTGTATTTGTGCTAAAACCAAATATGAGAGATGCAAATTTAGAAAATAAAGAATACATATATATCAATCATCAATTGTGAAACTATTCATTATGTACAGATTTTGATCCACCGTTCTGAATTTTACATAAAATCACCTGTAAGTGAATACACGTGCTGTTTGTGGTGTTCACCTGCCTATTCAGAGGTGTAATAGACTCACTTCTGGGGGAAACAAGGGATTTATAATGAAGGAAGATGGCGATGTAAATTAGTCTTGTGTGGAATCTGCAGGTTTGGGTACAAATTATTGCAATTTGGTTATAAATCATCATTATGGATTGTGTATATGAACCACTATTGGAAATCATTTCAGCCTAGAATGTTGTCTGTGTGTTGGGCACATCAGCCGTGGCGGGTCTCGCCTGATAATCTTACCTGGAATACATGGCATGGTCGGCACTAACACCTTTTTCCTTTTTCTGCCCACTGGGCTATGACCTGAAAGACACGTAGGTTACATTCAGGATTTAAATGTTATTTGGGTAGATACTTTAAAGAACAACCCCAACTAGGCAAATAGTAGAACCCAAAGTCTCACCATAAAAAGTCTCACCTTTTTATACATCACTTTTACTTTGATGCTCCGAGTGACTGTCTCTCATTCAGTGATGTACACTCTTCTCAGCCAATCAGAAAGCATCCCCTATTCTGTGACTGGCTGAGGAAAGGGGGAACTACAAATCACAGCAGTGCATCACTGAATAAGAGTGCCAGATGAATAAACTGCACATTGGCACTAAATGGTGAATATTTAGCACTTACAGAGGCCCAGTTTTGGCCAATCACATCTTACGTCTATAGTGAACCAGACCAAACCCTAAACAATAAATGTAACAATCTTCTTTGCAGCTTAAGGCAAGACAAACATTTGTTTTTACCTTGTGACCTCACTTCCAAGAGTTTAAAGAAATGATCATCTGTTATATCTGTTTCCTTCTCGAAATCATCTGCAATGTGAACAAAGCGTCAAAACCGTCTGCACTCCAAAAATAACATATTATATACAGAAAACCTAAATAAAACAAAACAAAAGATTGCAATCATATCCTACAACCAGACCATGCATTAAGTTACACAGAACAGAACATTTGCATTAAAAGTATCCCGGGATATAATTCCTGCTGAGCTGTGCTTTCTTCCACCAGTCTGTACGTCCATACAGGACAAGGAAGATGAAAGAAGGAACCACAGAAAGTGACGGGGCAGCAGCCTGGCCATCCAGCTGGGGAATTCT
The DNA here is from genome assembly GCF_032062135.1 of Pyxicephalus adspersus. Lineage (NCBI taxonomy): Eukaryota > Metazoa > Chordata > Amphibia > Anura > Pyxicephalidae > Pyxicephalus > Pyxicephalus adspersus. The sequence continues at coordinate 910,880 of NC_092860.1, forward strand.
TGCAGTGGCTGAACAAAAGCAAAACAGCCGCTTCTTAAGAAATGGACTAAGACAGCCAAGCATTTGAAGTTCTAGCATGAATCTTCTATAAACTGCAGCTGCAACCTAAGATGCCATGTTGTCATTTTAATGAACCTAGAGTTCTGGGGACACAATTTCAGATATTAAAACCCAACCAAATGCTGTAAGCGTCTCAGGTCCGATAGGATGCAGTAGTTCTGTCTCCATCTCCTCATGACCATTCATTAAACACACAGCCCGGGCTTCATTTTTTAATGGCCAGGAGGGGAGGAAGGAAGGTGGCCGGTCACTTGTGTCTCTATATATTTATCCTTGTTGTCACCAAGGGAAATAAACAATGTAATATTTTATATCAGAACAGGAAGAGAGGGGAAATCTTCCAATCGGGACACCGGCTCCAGTGACAACAAAGGAAATCCCTTCAGCCTGTAGGGATCTCCTTTTCCTATCAGTTACTATTCCAGAACAGATAGCTTCTTTGCTATATCTAAAACAAATAAAGCTACACATATACTTTGGCCCTGATTTATTAAAGCTCTCCAAGGCTGGAGAGGATACACTTTCATCAGTGAAGCTGGGTGAACCAGCAAACCTGGAATGGATCTGGTCCAGGATTGAAAACATTTGCTAACAAATAACAAATGACTTTAAAGAAATGAATTACTGGTTTGTTGAATCACCCAGATTCACTGATGAACGTGTATCCTCTACAGCCTTGGAGAGCTTTAATAAATCCGACCCTTTATGAGAGAGCATGAAGACCACTGAGGAATGTTGGCTGGATAAAAAGCTGACGTCTCCAAGAATTCAGGAACCATGTTTACTCCTCACCTGTGCTCTAAAGGTGCGTACACACTTCCAATTTTTATCGTTCCAATCGAACGACGAACGATCGATTGGGCAAAAAATCGTTCGTAAAAAAGTAACCAACGACGCCGACGAACGAGGAAAGTCGCTGGAAACGAACGACCGGACCGACGGATCGGATTGGACGACGATCATTGAACATCGTTCGTGTGTACGGTCGTTCGTTGATCGTCCATGTTCAGAGCATGCGTGATGAACGAACGTCCGTCACTTTCCTGTCGTGCACATAGTTCCTCTATCGCTCAAACGATCGTATCTATTGTGTACAATATCTACGAACGATCGTGTCGTTAACTCTATGTGCAGGATCGGTGCTATACGATCGTTCATATATATCGTGCATGAACGTTCGTCGTTCGTTTTCCAACGATAATAATTGGAAGTGTGTACGTAGCTTAAATTGGTACTGGGGAGTTTATTGGGGATCTAATCAGAATCCAGTGGATAAAAAAAAGCATACAGGTTAATGAAGAGGAAAAAACAGCCGGTGTCACCTATGAAGACCTCCATTGGCTCCTCTTTAGGTTCATTGGGGTCACTGAGAATTTCTTTCTTGTAAAGCTCCTCATTCTCTTCTATGTAATTCCATTCCTCTTTGGTGAAGAATACGGCCACGTCCTGATAGCAGACCGGAATCTGTAGCACACAGAAGCACTTGGTTCAGGTTGAATCACATTCCACCGCTCACCAACAGAGAAGACTCAATGACCTCTCACTTTACACACTGATACAGAATATATAGACAATCATTTAAAATACGGCTCCGCCTGCATGAATATATGTCATGCCAGATCCTAATGAAATTATTACTTGACATCTTTCTATATTGAAAAAATGGGACTTGTAAGGCATTGTCACAAAATGATACTTGCAAATTATATTTAATAAATCATCAGTAGTGCACAGATTTATATGAAAGAAAATTCCTTGACTCTAAATACATAAAGATGCCCTCCTAAAGGGGTCTGTTAGCCCCTAAAATTACCAGAATCAGCAAGTTCCATACAGATACCACTTGTTGATATATCAGGGTTCACTATTGGGGGAACTCTGACCAATTCTCTACATGTTTCAAATTCTTCAAGAGAAATACAAAGGTAAGTAGTCTGTGAAAATATATTTATGCACTATGACCCTGATTTATTAAAGCTCTCCAAAGCTGGAGAGAATACACTTCATAAGTGAAGCTGGTTGATCCAGCAAACCTGGAATGGATTTCTTCAAAGTCTAGCAAATGTTTTGAATTCTGGACCTGATCTATTCCAGGTTTGGTGGATCACCCAGCTTCACTGATAAAAGTGTATTCTCCCTAGCCTTGGGGAGCTTTAATAAATCAGGCCCAATAAGATAATCCAAGATTACATCTGCAATAAATCTGGCTATATATATATATATATATATATATATATACATACACACACACACACACACACTTCCAGATCCATGTTACCTAAATGTTAACGGATTTTTAGAACATACAAGATCCAAAGCTTACTTGAAATAAAAATAAAATACACTGCACCTTACCAATCTGGACCAGGCAATCGTTGCAACAATCCAAAAAGGCCAAAGATCCGCCAAACCCACCAAAATGAAGGGACAAAGCACCCAGCATAGCTTCCATTTATTGGTTTAGTATATTAATAAATCAAACCTAACACAAATCCTCTCTGTATGTGTGTTTATCTCTATAAAAGTCATCATCCAAATAATTCCCAATTATATCAATAGGTAACGAAGACTGAACCCAATTAGTGCACTTATATTCATAAATCTATTGTATAACAAACTGATTTCAGTGTACATCTAATCTGTGTATAGAACAAAGCAATAATATATAAAAGATACTCTGAGGTCACCCCAGTGTAATATACCAAACACATATCTGTAATAAAATACCAATATTATTTCAATGGGCGTTTTCAAGGATTAAATACAAAGCAGGTACCACATCTCCCATACAATATATATATATCGGGTATATTAATACAGATATATTGTGTTTGGTATAGCACACAGGGGGGACCTTAAGAGTATCTTATAAATCATTTTGTTCTATACACATTCAGGGGGAGATGATGCATCCATTAGATGTACACATTACACAATCATTACAATTATTAATCATTACACAATAATATTGCTATAGTTGGTATAATTGGGATTTATAAACTTTTCTTAAAACTGGAAACTAGTTGGATGATGACTTTTGTATAGATCCAGACACACCTGTTTGCTATATAGACCTAAATTATTGGTACATAGGATTTTTATACATACAAAACCAATAGAAGCCCTTTCTGTGTGCTTTGTCCCTTCATCTCATTAGGTTTGGCGGTCTTTCGCCTTTTTTTTGGGGATAGTGGCAATCATGGTTCAGACCAAACTATCGCTGAATGTTATTTTTAAGTGGGTTTTGGATTTTATATTCTAAAAATTTGTTACAATGTAATAAAAACTGATTTGGGTACTGTATATACAGTAAACTTGTTTCACAGAACACGTACCTCTTACTTACCGGAAATTATTTCTACTGAAGAAATGCAAAGAGAATTCCCATAATAATGGCCGACTCTGAAAAATAAACAAGTGGTACTGCTATGGGATATGTTTTTTTGTAGCATGATACATGGGGTGTATCTTGTATGTATTATAGTTAATCCATCACGTTCAACCACTACGGAAATAAACATATCCCAGATATAAAACCCTATGGACATAGCTGATCCAGAGGAAGGAAAAAAAACCCCGGGTACAATTTGCTCCAATAGGGGAAAAATTCCTTCCTGATTCTATGAGACAATCGGACGTTCCCTGGATCAGCAGTCTCTGTTATCTTTACTATAAATCCTTAATCCCCAATTATATTCTGTGCTTCTAGAAATCATCCAGCTTTTTCTTAAAGCAATCTATAGAAGTCATGAATTAGCAAATTGTTTTTTTTAATAATGCAAATCTGTACAATAAAGTTGCTTATTATTTTTATTACAAATATTATTTGTATTTTTTGTGACAATGACATTCTGTATCATTGAGGACCCCAACCTGGATAAAACATTAAGGATTATCCTGCAGGAATCATCACGTTTCCTATCTTGTGTCTACAGATTTTCCTATAATGACATATTTTTGGTAAAACAAACTTACAATAGGAGCTTCTTTGATGGAGCCACCTAACCCCACATGTAGTCAGCTCACCTGTACTCACCTGTCCTTCATTCTGATAGAACTTGCTGAGATCTTCATTCTTCTTCACCAACTTCAAATCCTACACAATATAAAGAATGTGGAATTTACCTGGCAGTCATAAAGTGGAAACAAGGAAACCAGATGCATTCAAATTATGGAAATCGGCCAAATCCTATCACTGCACACCCCACTCTCTGCTATGGAGCTACACTATACAGCTAAAATGTATGGACCACCTGCACATGACTGAAATCACCCATCATAAAGAGTCCTGGTAATCCTCCATCATACAAAGACATTCCAGTGTTCTGCACAGAGCCCTGACCTCAACCCAACTGAACACCTTTGGGGTGAATTGGAATGGTGAGCCAGGTCTTCTCATCCAACAGCAGTACCTGACCTCACCAATAGGGGCAAATCACCACCATCAGTACCTGACCTCACCAATAGGGGCAAATCCCCACCATCAGCACCTGACCTCACCAACAGGTGGCAAATCCCCACCATCAGTACCTGACCTCACTAATGGGGGCAAATCCCCACCATCAGTACCTGAACTTCCCAATAGGGGCAAATCCCCACCATCAGCACCTGACCTCACCAATGGGGGCAAATCTCCACCATAAGTACCTGAACTTCCCAATAGTTGGCAAATCGCCACCATCAGTACCTGACCTCACCAATAGGGGCAAATCCCCATCATCAGCACCTGACCTCAGCAATGGGGGCAAATCCCCACCATCAGCACCTGAGCTCACAAATTCCCATAGACACAACCCCAAATTTTATGGAAAATCTTCACAGAAGAGTGGGGGGCAGCTGCAAGGGGGGGCAGCTCCATGGAGGGGAGTGTAACTCCATGTTAAAATACCGGGGTGGAGGAGGTGGGCAATCCATATTTATGGCTGTGGGGCGAGGAGGGCTGAATGTTAACAGACCTGGATGGAAGGGGGAGGTTTGTGGTTGTGGACCGGGATGCCCAACATTATCATTACTTGGCCTGTCCTGGTACGCCGGTATTATTGTGCTTGCAGGTTAATGCAGAAGATATCTCTGTGAAACATTTGCCCCAGAATTCTGGTAGCTGATCAGCATCTATCCTGATGACCCGAATGGTTCCCTACTGTGATGGTGTATATGCTGGGTGAATGATTGTAATATGATGGAGGTTACCTTGGTGAATAAGCAGCAGGTAAAAGAATCTTAAAGCTCCCAATATAGCCATTGTTTTATATTTCTCATAGCTGGGAGCTTCACATGCAATTACAAATGCCATCACCAATCACGGATGTAAATGATCCGTTTATTGGATTGGGGTCACACACTGATTGATGCACATCGATTGCCTTTACTTTCCAGATATGCAAATATATACAAAATATAATAATGAATAGATGGATTACCAATGGCTTCATCACAATTCCTTTTGGACTGAAGGATGTGATGGGGCAGTTACAGCCTGTATTTTGATGTATTTGCAAATGTATGCATTGACACCCTGGGGGGGTTTGGGGCAAGAACTGACTATAAGGCCCTATAAGGAGGGGGGCATTCTAGATTGGGCACCCTGTCCCCGGATAATGTTATAACCATTTAATATATATATATAAAGCAAACAATGTAAAACATAATTCTATAACCTGTATTTCATATAGAAAATATGAGTGAAAAGGCCTTACTGTACATATCTGCCGGTCCTCACCTCTCCAGCCACAAGACACACGATCTCCACAATCTGACTCAGCAGTTTCCTGGTTCGTTGCCTCTTGTAACTGCCCATATGTGGTGCATCAGTCACGTGCCTCAAGAGCGCCACCTGTCAGGGTGGGAAATACACAGCAAGTAATTCATATCTGCCTTATTCTTCAAACACTGCCTGGGCTTCAAGAAAATAAGACAGAAGAGAGAATCATAACCAGGAACCTTTTTCTATATACCATTGGCTCGTAATTCTACTAGAAATCCAGTGAGGTGGTAACTACTTCTTCTATCTGCCTCTGCTGCATTGAATGCTTAAGCAGCATTACCAAACTTTCCCTGTATTACTGGACCCCCTTCAATGCTATTGAGAAAAAAAAAGGGGGGGGGGGTCCAGTCCTTTCACACTGCTAACCTAAAGATCAGGGTTTCTTAACCAGGGTACCTCCGGGGGGCGCTAGGGATTCCTTGAGCAATGAGCACTTTGTACCTCTCAGATCAGTATAAGTGACACTGTATGGGTGGTATTCTTCCCACTGGCCAGCAATGTAAGAGGCATTCTTCCTACTGATCAACACCTAATATAATGTGAGCTGTTATTTTGGGAGGGGTTCTCTGGGACCTGAAAAATATTTCCAGGGTTCCCCATATTAAAGAGGTAGAGAAAGTCTGATGTATAGGATATACTCACCAGTTTGGCCTGTAGGATACATAACGTTTTCTTGTTTTTCAGAGAACATTTAGAGTAGAAGAATCCTTCCGGTGCCTCGGGGGAGGTTTCAGACTCAGACTCCTCCCCAAGAGGTTCCTGTTGGTTGGTGGGATAATCCTCGGAGGAGGAGCTAGGTTGTTGCATCGTGGAAGCAGCTGGACTTTTGTTCTTGTTGATCCCTTCTTTGTTTGGTAACTGCTGAATACATTTATATTTGCTGTTAAAATACATGTGGTCCAGCTGCACCTTCCATTCCTCGCCATGAAAATTAAACTCATATTCAGGCCATTGCATGCCCCTCTCGTAGGTATTCCAGCGAGGAATGCGCGGGGAACAAGATTGGATGGTCACCATAGTGAGATCAGTCTGGGTGGCCATCTCTGTCTGTAAGATGTGTATGGTGGAGGTTCCGGCGTCCACCTGAGACCAGATAGCTCTTTTCCCGGCCTCCCTCTCCTCGGGGTGCTGCTTCTTTTTCTGAGGGACGTGCTTTATGGCCACTTCCACCACATTCCCGGGGAAAATAGTGGGCACGGCGTCCGGTTTCAGGACCACTTTAGTCCCCTGCAAGATGTAACATTCCGGAAGGAAGTGAGCCGAACACATGCGGTAAGAACCAATTTTTGAGGATAAAATTTTCTCAGCGAAGTCGTCAATGGCGTCATAGTACTGACCGGTCTGCCGAAGCCACAGCTTTATCTGGGCCAGGTCCTTGGGAAAGACGTGCAACGTTATGCCGGGGGAAAAGCAATTCTTTCCCATGAAGTGCGGGCAGGATCGAAAGATACATTTTGGCATGGCTTCCACCTGAAGAAGAGACGAGGCACAAATATGAGAAAACAAAATAATCCAAACAACAGAAAAGGGATAAATGTTCCAGTGTTCTAGCTGTGGCCCTTGTGATTGGAGGGAAGGTTCTGCACACCTGATATGATCAAGATGGCAGCTTAGGGCTCTACCTGATACACAAATCCCTCCACAGCTCCTCCCCCACCTACCTACCTGATATACAAATCCCTCCACAGCTCCTCCCCCACCTACCTACCTGAT
>NC_092860.1:918586-921628 GCF_032062135.1 Pyxicephalus adspersus
TCACACGCACGGCTCCAAGACTTCTCTAGAGCTGCCCCCATTCTCTGAAATGGTCTCCTCATCCTATTCAGCTTGCTCCTACTTTCTGCTCATATAAAACCCAACGCTTCCCCCTCACCTACCCGTCTTCTGTCTCCTAATCCCTCACTACTTCCCACCATTCCATATCCCCCTCCTATTGTGTGATACTTCCCCCACCTCCTAGATTGTAAGCTCTTCAGGACAGGGTCCTCTCCTCCCCCTGTGTCACTGTCTGTATCTGTCATCTGCTACCCCTATTTAATGTACAGCGCTGCGTAATATGTTGGCTCTATATAAATCCTGTTTAATAAGAAATATTTATAAAGCAGTGAATCTGACATTCCCTCAAACATTCCCTGTTAAAGAATCAATTACTGCCATTAGAACATGTGAACCTGGAAGATTCCCACAATGGAATGTTTGAGGGAATAGAGCCCATGGAGTGATAATGGAGTAGAACCCCAGACAGGTTTTATTTGCCGTCTGTGTCTCCAATGGGAAGGTTCACCCTCTCCATCTGATGGGAGATACAACGTTGTCACCGGAACAGGAAGAAAAAGGATCACATGATCTGATGTCAGATGTCCAAGAGGATTCCCCTCAGCTTGGAGAGATTTCTCATCACTTCCTGTTGTGTCCCCAATATAGGAAGCAGAGGGAAATATACCCAGGGGGACAGATATGGGGAAAACCTGCCAGGGATTCCAACCCTTCATTTCTTTATCAGAAGCTAAAATAAAACGAGTTTTGGTTTTAGATTCACTCGGAAAGCAGCAGATAACCTGGTGTGACGATTGTCAGGATCACTACCGATAAATACTGAGGCCAATTACACACAAGGAGATCCCCTGACAATTGTGAGTGACCAATTATTATTATTATTAATAATATTAATAAACAGGATTTATTTAGCACCAACATATTTCGCAGCGCCGTAAATTAATTAGAGGTTACAAATTACAGACAGATACAGACAGTGACACAGGAGGAGGAGGGGACCCTGCCCCGAAGAGCTTACAATCTAAGAGGCGGGGGAAGTATCGCATAATAGGAGGGACCAATCATTCAGAATAATATTCCCATTATTTGGTCAGAATTCCCAATACTCTGAACACGTGTTTGAGATTCCATCCTTCCGGTTTGTTTTCCCTGGATTGGAACGTCTGTATTGGATGGTTTGTGCACCCACCGACAGATCCAATCTATCCCAGAATCAGAACTCCCCCCAAATAAATGGTTGTTTATGATTGGCCGGCTGCTGAAATCTCCTTGGAAGTGAGAATCTGCCGTTTGTATTGTAGCTGCGATTTATTGATTTCAGCACAGCCGGCCATCTGCTGGAATTGTATTTATTTCACCGTTTTTCAGCCCGTTCACTATTTATGTGTCGCTGATCACATGACAAGAAGAAACGTTTGTTAAATAAAATGATTTGACCAGAAAACTAAAAGAGATTGAAAACAATCAGAGATGGATTGAAGCTGCGTATACATGTAAACCAATGTTTGCAAAGGACGACATATCAACCTATGATGTCATAGTGCATTGATGATGTCATCGCTTGGCAGACCGCAGCACTGATCACACGCCTACTGGCCACACATGTGTGATTGGGTGAATAATCTTTGGTTGTCCCGGACTAATGGATGATTTGGGAATGACTGCGGATCGTCATCCTATGACACCATTGGACCCTTTTAAAATGAACCAATGAGAGAACAAACTGCACGGAGCCAGGTGAGCGCAGGATGCAATGTATGCTGGGACTTGTAGTTCTATATGAAAAGATGGGGTGCACTTTAGCTTTACGTTGTCACCTCACTTTATAATGCTTCCCGATTCTCCTGTGTGGCCCCCATACCGGAGTGTGCACTCCGGTGGGCTTCAGAAACTGGAGGAGCCATTGCAGCAACCTGACAACACTGCTGCTAAATGACAGGCAGAAGCTTTGCGTTGTCAGCCTGCAACAAAAGTACCATTACTGGCAGGATCTCCAGGGGAAAAACTTTGCAACAAAGTTGCCAAAAAACAAAGCAAAGCATAATGACAAAAGATGTCACATTGCAGCAATATTTCTAATATGAGATTTTTTTCTGTTTAGCAAAGATGATTGCGGATGAAAGTACAAATCTTTCCGTGTCAGTGCGTGATAAGTCGTGTGCGCCAAACATACCGCCATCGCAGGAGCCACAGCATATGTGGGCAGGAAAAACCATGCTGGGACATGTAGTACCACAGCGGTAAGGAGTAACATGCAAGGCATGCTGTGACTTGTAGTACCACCCCAAAAGCCCATGGTGTACCCAGCTGACTGGCAATGATGTGCGTTGTAGTTCCATAGCACCATGCAATATATCTGGGCCCTGGCAGGGCATGCTGAGCCTTGTAGTGCCTGGGCTGATGGTATATAATGCACACAGGGTAAATGACATTATTGATACATGATACCTGATTGTTGCAGCTGATCCTCGCTTCCCCTGCACACTGCAAGCTGCAGAAACAACAGAGAATTCAGAGGGCTGGGGGATAACAACTCCCATCACTTCCTGCTCCTGTCCCATGGAATTCTGGGAAATGCAGTCTTCCTGACCTGTAGAAAGATGACATTGTAGTTCTGAAATATAAATCCCAGGTTATACTGTCACTGCTACAAAATGATAAATAATTTGCAATTCCCCATCCTTCGCCATGCACGCTGCAAACCCAATCAAATTGTAATCTTAGAATATAAATATGACAAGTCAGGCATTGGGGGTAATACAGCTCAGCATTTATCAACTGTCCAAAGAGAGAACCGCACCTACCCGGCCAACCAGACAAACTTTATACCAAGATGGTCAGCTGACGATTTAGACCTTGGGGAGTTTGTGATGAGAAGGGCTCCGCTAGGCAGTAATACAGCAGAATACGCTGCATCTCTTTGTAGTTCTCTCCATTGGCTTCCTTTTCACCTTAGAATCAAATTTAAGCTCCTGTGCTTTGCCTTCAAATCCCTCCACAGTTGTTGTCCCACTTACATCT
>NC_092860.1:922508-923872 GCF_032062135.1 Pyxicephalus adspersus
TATTGTATAAAAGAATAATTCACTATAAATTTGTATAGCTCTCTATATCATTGCATGGTACTGCATGTCATTGTGTGTACCGTGTTTCCCCGATATTAAGGCATCCCCATCAAATAAGCCACCCCCGATTTTTGCTAAAATAATTAAAAATAAGGCACTCTCCCGCGAATAAGACATCCTCCAATACCTGATACTGTGTGTGTCTCCTTGATGGCTGCAGTGCAGAGCCAAACTGAAAGAAACAAGCCCGCACACGTGCCCCCGCGACTCCGCGACTCCGCACCAGGAAGGACGAGCAAGCTGCTGATCCCTGCCCTAACGGAGTCTGTTACCCGGCCGTACCGTAGAAGCAAAAAAAAAGGTAAGTCAGTGAACAGAAGGGGACAATCAATGGCACATGAGTGATTTTCAACAATAAATGTGTACTGTAGTCTTCTTCATGGAAAAAAAAAGACATCCCCTGAAAATAAGACCTAGGGCATATTTTGGCATTTCAAAAAATATAACACAGTGCCTTATCATAGGGGAAACAGGGTAGTAGCCCTGTATTGTATAGTACTGTGCACAACCTAATAGCACAGTATAGCTATTATGTTTTGTAGAGCTCTGTATATTATTGCATTGTTTGTAGGAATATTTTATAGCATGGTAAAGCCCAGTGTAGTATTGCGTAGCAATGGATATTATTTTATAGCTTTGTATAACACTGAATACTATTGCATTGTATTGTACAGAAATGTATAGCATTGTAAAGCACTGTATACTATTGTATAGCACAACATAGCATTGTATAGTTTTGTACAGAATTGTATATCATTGTAAAGCACTGTGTAGCATTGTATAATATTGTAAAGCATTGAAAACTACTGTATAGAAAAATAAATGACTGTGGAGTTTTGTCTAGCTCTCTATATCATTGCATGGTATTGTAAAGGATTGTAATGCCCTGTGTAGTATTGTGTAGTGCTGTATTGTATAATACTGTATACTATTGAATAGCACAGTATAGTGCTATATTGTTTTGTAAAGCTCTGTATATCATTGCATGATATTGTATAGCATTGTGTAGTATTGTGTAGCACTATATACTATTGTACAATATATACATGTGTATGTATATATATATATATATATATATATATATATATATATATATATATATACACACACACAATATAGTGCTCTTAGTGGACTGACCTCTCTCCCAGGTGAAGATGCTGCCAGATCTGATCTTCTGCACAATACTGGAGAGGATTAACTTTCCAAAATAAACCAATAAAAGGAATGGAGGAGCTCCTCTATGAGGAGAGATTAGCTGAACTGAATCTATTCTCCCTTGAGAAGAGACGTATAAGGGGGGATAT
>NC_092860.1:928158-933184 GCF_032062135.1 Pyxicephalus adspersus
GACAGCCGAGGACAAAGCATTTCTGTGTGGTATCTGTCTGCAGAGACAAGTTATAGAATTATAGGCTGATAATATGAAACAAAACTATTTCCACAACTGAGAATAAACATAAAATATACCAGTAAGGGCTGTAGCAGCCATATTGCTCGGTTGGGTTATATCCTGTGCAGGGGGAGCTGTACAAAAGCATTTTGTTGTATATGGTGGATCATCCGGCATGGAGAATTTCCCTGCTTTGTTATCTCAGCAATTCCAAATTTAATTTCCCACCTCCCACATTAATGTACAGCTCTGTTTAATATGTTGGTGCCAAATAATTCCTGTTTAATAATATTAATAATAATTTCAGGACAAATCTACTAGTGCATAACCAGCTGTAGAGTGAAAATTAAGCAAGACTTATACACTGTAATCACTTCTCTCTCTCCTCCTGTCAGCATGTTCCCTTTGCCAGCAGGTGTGAATACAGCAAAGCAGACTGTGCCCAAATAAAGCGGGCAGCACGGTGGCTCAGTGGTTAACACTCCAGTCTATGCAGTGCTGGGTCTCAGGTTGGAATCTCGGCCAGAACATTATCTGCGTTATGGCGTTTGCCGGTTCCTCCATGAACAGAACCATTTTTCCCATATATTACCAATTCACTTTAAAATCTCAACTGCAGCCCAAATATTCTTCTCAGTTATGGATGAAGATCAGAAATAGAGGAACCGCAGTCTCCCTCGATGGGAAGTTCTTCTCTCTTCCTTCTTCTGTGATTGCTGCCTGTTGGGGAGATTTATCTTCATGTTCTGCCCAGGTAACAGCTGCCGGACAGAACAGGAAGTGAGGAAAATCTGTTCAATGGAGATACAGAATGGGACCACACCTTCCCCATTATTCCATACAATAGCATAGTATAGGACTGGGGAAAGTATGATCTCCTTCTGTGTACAAGGAAAACAAAGCAGCGGCAGGGGAAATTTGTTCTTCTTTACCCGTATTGTATATACAAAGAATATTCTGGGAAAAACAAGAAAGCAAATTTAAATTGTAGAATTTTTATTAAAAACTAGGAACACCCACTTTACAGAAGAAATCTACAAATTCCAGGGTTAATATTTCAGTGCTAAATCCAAAGTTTGTTATAAAAAAACAATCAAAAACTAAACAAAATTCTCAGTGTGCACCTCTGCCCAATTAGAGTGATTTATGATGGGAGAGCAGCGCTCAGTGTTTGTGTATTGCAGGAGAGAAGCTCTCCATGTTCATCATGTATTGGAGCAGCTCTCTCAGTGTATGCTGTATGGTGTAGGAGGGCAATGACCATTTTGTATTAGGAAGCATGGCTCAGTGTATACCCTGTGCTGGAGGGGAGCTGGGCTCAGTGTATGTCCTATGCTGGAGGGGAGCTGAACACACTCCATTAGGGTGGTATGTGGGCCCGACGTACAGGAAGAGGGACCTTCGCGTATCAATTGACACTGGCCACAGAACTCCAAAATCGGAAGGTCGGCCACTGACATGTCAAAGACATGAAAAAAGTGTCTGAAAACCTCACAATGCACAATATGCTTCCTGCAATTTCATCCGACATGACCAGTTTATAAGTGGGTCAGTGATGGTCTGGGGTGGGGGGGTTTGGCTTTGGAAGGCCGCATGGCATGGTACTCTGATCACTGTTATGGGCCTCACACTGGTGCAGTGGTGTTGGAGTTCAGACATTTCAGTCTTACAATCTGCTACAAGTGCTTTCAGTCTCCCCTCATTTTTTTGAGCAGTGTATATAAATATATGAAACATTTTTGAGTATGCCAGATACCTTCATGGGTAGAATGTAAAACATGCAGTAACATTGCTTTGGTGCAGCTGACTACATCTGACCACAACCTGCAGCCACAACCCCTCTCGCAGTGGTCGGGTGTGGAGATTGTCACTCGCACATCAGTGCTCCCCTTTATTACAGTGGGATTGGATGGAGCTCATTCCCACCTGGCAGTGACAGCACAATCTGTAAGAGCAATGGAGTGCCGACAACGATACCAGCCTAAGTGCGCCTGCGCTTCTTTCAATAGATCGGAGGAGCGGCTGTTACCTGTCTATATCACTTAATATTAAAAAAGTCACAAGAGATTCACTTTCCTGTATGAGTGAATGTGTACCAAGCAGAACAGAAGAATGTGGAGGAGGAATGTAAAAATGCTCACATGAAACCTCTGAGCAGAACACACAAACCCAACCCAACATCCCATGTACAGGTTATTGGTTGACACACTTCTGTGTTTCCGTCTGTAACATGCCGATAAAGAGCTGGCATTTGCTAAGTCTCATTGTAATGCTCACAGTGCTAGAAGTCACCGTCATTCATCTTCATGGGTCAATTTGTGCCTCATTAACGCTGAACGGCTTGTATACCGCTTGCAGCATTTGCGACACTTGTAACGTTTTTTCTGGCCATGCGTCCGTTTCATGTGTTTGATCATCTCGCAATGCTTGTCAAAGCGCCGGTCACATTTTTCACATTCGATGGTCTTTCCTTTTTTGTGTCGCCTTTCATGGACAAGGTAGCTGCTCTTGTGACCAAACTTGGCCCCACATTCCTGGCACACAAAGGGTTTCTCTCCAGTGTGGGCCCTTTGATGGATGATAAACTGAGATTTATAGTCGTATTGGATGCCACAGATGGGGCACGGATAGCGTTTGACGGCGTGATTTACAGCTTTGTGCCTTATCAGGTCCCCTTTAGATGTCAGATGTTCCCCACAGGCATCACAGTCATATTGCAGCTCTTCCAACACAGGAGCCGCCCTGCTCTGGGATCTGGGACGCCCCGGGTCATCGCTTTCCTCCTCCTCCTCCTCTGCCGAGTCTGAAGAATCGCTCCCTGGCATCCATTCAGGGGAACTTTTCCTCTTTGTAGTATTTTCATCTTCCTGCTCCTCCTCTTCACTGAAATATTCTTCTTCTGTTGGAGAACACAATGATAATGAAATTACTGCTGGGGCAGAGGGCAACATAACAAATATTTTAAACCTAAAGATGATTTAGAGAAAAAAGGTTGCTTAAATTTGCTCGAACACTAAAAAATCCTTTCTATTTCAGAGCCAACTAATAAAAATATATAATCAGTACATGGCTACCAATACAGATACATTTCTTCATATTATATTCCTTTACAGATTTAACAATTCCGAAAATCTCTGATTATCTGCCAGAAATGACTCCTATCTACTTGTGAGAGGACAACACAACCTCCTGCTGCACTGAAATCCCAAGCAGTGTTGTTCCTCTGCTAGACTACAAAACACCCCCCTTTCTCACCTCTAACTCCTCCCCCTATCCTTTGTGAAGTTTCTTTGCTCCACATTCCCTTCTCTTTTCCATTGGTCCATATAGAGAACTCTCTTCCTAATTAATAAGTTTAAGATTGTTACAAAGCACAAGGGGGCGCTCTTTGTGTCTGGAAGAAAAGAAGTTTAAGCCCCGGATAAGGAAGGGATTCTTCACTGTAAGGTGTGTGAAAATGTGGAATCGGCTCCCTCAGGAAGTAGTTTCAGCAAGTTCTATAGATTGCTTTACGAAAAAGGGATTTTTTTACCTTCCTTTGAATCAACTATGTCCATAGGGTTTAATCTGGGATATGTTTATTTCCCTAGTAGTTGAACTTCATAGACTTGTCTTTTTTCAACCTGACTTACTATGTGGTAGCATGATGCATTAATATGGCTATCTTTCCTGGAGAAAAAAATTGCTTCAGGCTTCCACCAGTGCTGATCCCATCTCCAAAAGTTTAGTAATTGGTCATGTGATCTCTGGTAAAGTGAAGGAACAGAGTTCAGGCTACCTGAGAATATGATTTAAAAGATCATAAGACTAAGGCTACCTACACACGACGTCCTGGAGGATCCATGAATTACCGCAATACAAGCGAAGGGGAGAGCACACCGGGGTGCCGCTACGTCATTCTCCCCCTCCCCCCTCTCCATAGAGCAGAAAGGCTCAGTCCTTTGTCATTGGAAAGGATTGTGAAAGATCCTTTTCTAACGACAATTATTGAATGTGTATATGCAGCCTAAGTGGCTAGGATGTTTAGGTATGTGACCAACCTAAAGCAAAAGTTTTCCCACGTAAGGTAAGTCATTTGTACAGACTAATCATAGTAATAATATTTTATTGTTTTATTTATTATTCAATTACAGCTTAGAGACGCACTGCATGACTGCAATATGGAGGTTTTCAGATTGTATTGGTGGTGTATCTTTTCCTACATGGGGCAATCTGTGTCTGCTATCTAGAAGGGCGTCTGTGGCATTGTGTGAAATCTAATCCACTCATTGCTAAGATCACTATGGCATGGCCGGCACCAACAACTATTTCCTTTTTCTGCCACTGGTGCTACCGTCTCTCATTCTGTGATGCACACTGTCCTTGGTCAATCAGACAGCACCTCATATTCTGTGACTGGGTAAGGAGAGAAGGGGGAACTACAAATCACAGCAGTGCATCACTGAATAAGAGTGCCAGATGAATACACTGCACATCGGCACTAAATGGTGAATATTTAGCACTTTTGGCCAATCACATCTTACGTCTATAGTGAACCAGACCAAACCCTAAACAATAAATGTAACAATCTTCTTCTTTGCATCTTAAGGCAAGACAAACATTTGTTTTTACCTTGTGACCTCATCAGGAGTTGAAAGAAATGATCATCAGTTATATCCGCGTCCTCCTCGAAATCATCTGCAATGTGAACAAAGCGTCAAAACCTTCCGCTCTCCACACATATTATATACAGAAAAAAAAAATATTGCAACCAGACCATGCATTAAGTTACACAGAACAGAACATTTGCATTAAAAGTATCCCGGGATATAATTCCTGCTGAGCTGTGGTTTCTTCCACCAGTCTGTACGTCCATACAGGACAAGGAAGATGAAAGAAGGAACCACAGAAAGTGACGGGGCAGCAGCCTGGCCATCCAGCTGGGGAATTCTTGCAGTGGCTGAACAAAAGCAAAACAGCCGCTTCTTAAGAAATGGACTAAGAC
>NC_092860.1:934450-936695 GCF_032062135.1 Pyxicephalus adspersus
TTACTTTATTGTACAAGTTTGTATTACTCAAAAATACAATGTTTGATTCTAAATACATATATATGCCCTGTTAAAGACATGTTTGTCCCTCGCTGTCACCTAATTTATTATACCATACAGATACCAGTGGTTTATTCCTCATCTAATATGGAAAAGTCAACCAATTCTTTACATGTTGCTCAGACTTAAATTCCACTTCCTCAAGAAAAAAAATACAGTAAGGTAAAAGTAGTCTGTGGAATTAATATACACAACATAGTTAGATATACATACCAAATCCATTTTACATAAATGTTAACAAATTTTAGAACATACAAGATCCAAAGTTACTTGAAATAAAAAAATATATATACAGCACCCTACCAATCTAGACCAGGCAATCACTGCAACAATCTGGGTTTAGTATACTCATAAATCGAACCTAACACAAATCGTCTTAAGGGAAACATGTATGCGTGTTTATCTGTATAAACCATCCAAATTCCCAGTTATATCAAAAGATAAAGACCGAACCCCAATTTTTCCACTAATATTTATAAATCTTTTGTACAACCAACTGATTTCAGTGTACATCTAATTTGCATCATCTCCTCCTGAATGTGTATAGAACAAAGCACAAATATATAAAAGATACTCTGAGGTCACCCCAGTGTAATATATCAAACACATATCTGTAAAAAATACCAAAGGTATAAAATATATTGTGAAGTGTTGATAATACTCTTTTCAAAGTGTCTAGAAATGTGTCTGTGTTTATATATAAATATATTTATTTCAATGGGCGTTTTCAAGGATTAAAAACAAAGCAGGTACCACATCTCCCATATAGTATATATTTATATACATAACGATATATTGTGTTTGGTATAGCACACAGGGGGGACCTTAGAGTATATTATAAATGATTTGGTTCTATACACATTCAGGAGATGATGCATCCATTAGATGTACAGTAAAATCAGTTTAATCATTGCACAATACTATGGCTATAGTCGGTATAATTCAGTCGGGGTTCAATTCGGGGTTCAGTCTTTATTTATTAACGTGGATATTTGGATGATTACTTTTATATAGATCCACACACCTGTTTAGTATATAAACTTAAATTAATGGTACATTGAATGTATAATTATAGGAAACCAATAGAAGCCCTTGCTGGGTGCTTTGTCCCTTCTTGTTGTTAGGTTTGGAGGTCCCTAGGTCCGTTTTGCGATGGTGGCGATCTTGGTTCAGTCTAGATTGGTAATTATTGCTGAATGATTTTTTACAGATGAATTTTGGATTGTATATTCTAAAAATCTGTTACAATGTATTAAAAACTGATTAGGCTAACAAACTATTGGCTGACTCTGAAAAGCAGTGATACTGCTATGGGATATGATTTTTTGTAGCATGATAAATAATAAATATGGGTTCCCTAGGGGCCCGAAGATCTTTTTAGGGGGGCCTATATTTATGCATTATGAATGAACAAATTGTATTTTCGAGTTACAAAAATCTGTGCAATAAAGTTGATTGTAATTTTAATATAATTATTATTTGCATATTTGTATTTTTGTGACAATGACCTAAAAGTTTCCAAGACAACCAATCTGGATAAAACAGTCACATTTGGTACTAAAAAAAAACATTCAAGGCTTTCCTGCAGGACAATAACTTTCACGTTTCCTGTCTACAGATTTTCCCATTTTTATATATTTTTTGTAAAACAAACATGCAATAGGAGCTACTATGATGGAGCCACCTTAAACCCACATGTAGTCAGAACTCACCTGTCCTTCATTCTGATAGATCTTGCCAAGATCTTCATTCTTATTCACCAACTGCAAATCCTGCACGATAAAAAGAATGTGGAATTTACCTGGCAGTCATAAAGTAGAGACAAAAATAATAACAAATATGTGTTAATATATGTGTATAATATTTTGTCATGGTGTACCATCAGTACCTGACCTTACCAATAGGGGGCAAATCCCCACAATCAGTACCTGACCTCACCAATGGGGGCAAATACCCACCATCAGCACCTGACCTCACCAATGGGGCAAATCCCCAACATCAGTACCTGACCTCACCAATGGGGCAAATCCCCGCCATTAGTACCTGACCCCACCAATGGGACAAATTCCCATAGACACAACCCAAAATCTTATGGAAAATCTTCCCAGAAGAGGGGAGGGTGCTCTAACTGTGAGGGGGGCAATTAGATGACCATGGAGGGGAGTGTAACTCCGTGTTAGTAGAC
>NC_092860.1:939731-954438 GCF_032062135.1 Pyxicephalus adspersus
TTATGCCGGGGGAAAAGCAATTCTTTCCCATGAAGTGCGGGCAGGATCGAAAGATACATTTTGGCATGGCTTCCACCTGAAGAAGAGACGAGGCACAAATATGAGAAAACAAAATAATCCAAACAACAGAAAAGGGATAAATGTTCCAGTGTTCTAGCGCCAACATATTACGCAGCGCTGTACATTAAATGGAGGTGGGAAATGACAGACAGATACAGACAGTGACACAGGAGGAGGAGGGGACCCTGCCCTGAAGAGCTTACAATCTAAGAGGAAGGGAAATATTACAGAATAGGAGGGACCAATCATTCAGAATAATATTCCCATTATTTGTTCAGAATTCCCAATACTCTGAACACGTCTTTGAGATTCCGTCCTTCCAGTTTGTTTTCCCTGGATTGGAACGTCTGTATTGGATGGTTTGTGCACCCACCGACAGATCCAATCTATCCACAACCAATCAGAACTCAGTTTATGATTGGCCGGCTGCTGAAATCTCTTTGGAAGTGAAAATCTGCCGTTGTATTGTAGCTGCGATTTATTGATTTCAGCACAGCCGGCCATCTGCTGGAATTGTATTTATT
Source organism: Pyxicephalus adspersus (assembly GCF_032062135.1). Taxonomy (NCBI): domain Eukaryota; kingdom Metazoa; phylum Chordata; class Amphibia; order Anura; family Pyxicephalidae; genus Pyxicephalus; species Pyxicephalus adspersus. The sequence continues at coordinate 940,316 of NC_092860.1, forward strand.
TCAGCCCGTTCACTATTTATGTGTGGATGATGGGAGATTAATTGTAATTGATATCTGTTGGGTGCTCTTTAGCTTTACGTTGTCACCTCATTTTAAAAAGCTTTCCGATTCTTCTGTGTGGCCCCCATACCAGAGTCTGCCGGAGGACACATGGAACAAGGATGCTATCATATCTGTGTATGCTGAGACTTGTAGTGCCACTGCGGTAAGAAATAACATGCATGGCATGCTGAGACTTGTAGCATCACATCAGAAAGGAATGACATGAAAGGCATGCTGGGATATGTAGTACCAGAGCGGTAAGGAATACCATGCAAGGAATTCTGAGACTTGTAGTGCCACAGCGGTCAGGAATGCTGAGACTTGTAGTGCCACAGCGGTCAGGAATGCTGAGACTTGTAGTGCCACAGCGGTAAGGAATAACATGCAACACATGTGCCTTGCATATGCAAGGCATGCTGGGATATGTAGTACCACAACAAGCTAACTTCACTAGTCACCCCAACAGCAAGGAATGCTGGGCGTTATGGTTCTGTGATAGACCACAAGTCCATGGTGTACCCAGCTGACTCGCAATGATGAGGGTTGTAGTTCCATAGCACCATGCAATATATCTGAGTCTGGCAGGGCATGCTGGGCCTTGTAGTGCCTGGGCTGATGGTATATAATGCACACACAGGGTAAATGAGAATATTGATCTCATACATGATACCTGATTGTTACAGCTGATGCTCGCTTCCCCTGCACACTGGAAGTCCAGGCTGCAGAAACAACAGAGAATTCGGAGGGTAGCAGCAGCTTCTACCCAGAAGAAGGACCCGGAAGTGGCGGAGACAAGAGAACCGGAAGTGGGCGGAGCTTCTAGGACCAAACTTGGGGAAATCAGGAATTGAGAGGCCGGGAAATGGAATATTAATCTCCTCACAGAGCAGACGAGTTATGTTTCTGTGTGATTTATATAATATAAGCTGTCCGGGTATTTATGGGGTGTCATACTCTTATTATAGGGCGCACTGGTAGGTATGTAGGGGATATAGGGGAGACAGGTGATGGGGGGAGGGGGTTAGGTGATTGGAATACATTGTTATTATTGGAGGATGAAATGGGGGGAAGGGTCAGACAGGTGATGGATCTCTACCTGTTTTCTAAAAGAAAAGATTGTTTTTTTTGTATATTAATCTATGGCAGCAGCAAATAAACCCATACATTTGCTGAGAAAGGATTGTGCGCCCCCTTCAGGCAGGGGCAGCTTGGGTAATCCTGACCTTCAATACCGATAAAACCTTTTCTTACTTAGGAACCTGACAGCGCCATAGAAGACTGTGAGGAGGGGACGGGCTAACACTAAGGGAGAATAACAGAAATCTTAACGGGTGTCACTGTTATCGTTTCCTGTTATAAAAAGCTGTATCGTATTGTACAGCACGATCGGTATTGGTGGATTATATTTGAACGATCGTATGGTTACAGCATGTATAGAATTGTATAGGATTGGGTAGTAGCTGTGAAATGTCAGTAATGTTTCTTCTAACACAGATAATATTAATAAACTGGATTTATATAGCGCCAACATATTACACAGCGCTGTACAATAAATACAGGTTACATATCACAGACAGTGACACAGGAGGAGCAGAGGACCCTGCCCTGAAGAGCTTACAATCTAGGAGGTGGGGGAAGTATCACACAATAGGAGGGGGATATGGAATGGTGGGTGAGTAGTGAGGGTTTAGGGGACGGAAGACGACGGGTAGGTGAGGGGGAAGCGTTGGGTTTTGAGGGCTCTTTTAAATGAGTAGGAGCAAGCCCAATAGGACAAGGAGACTATTCCAGAGAACGGGGGCAGCTATAGAAAAGTCTTGGAGCCATGCATGTGATGGGGTTATGAGTGAGGAAGTCATTAGTAGGTCATTGGAGGAGCGGAGAGAGGTGCTAGGGGGGATTTATCTATCAGGTCAGAATATCACTGCATATATGTCTGTCTGGAGACAACGTCTGCACAATATGCTGGATGACTGAACTGGGAATTCTTTGGATTTTACCTAGAAACTTAGTAAAAGTTACACTTAGAATAGGTAAGACCCGATGTGTAGACTTTATATCTGTACTACATACAAAGTAATGAACCTTACAGTATGAAGAACAGCAATATTGCATTTTATAAATAAAGGGTCCATCCAGGAAAAAGGTGCAAGGATCACCTGACACAGGAAAGTATACAGCAGTGCTGGACCTTGCAGCAGCCATGTGGTCAGTCTGGGGGATAGGAACAGAAAACGGGAGTCTCTTCCTTAAAGTTCTGCTAAACCAAAAACAAGTTGGTAAAATGTTTAACTTTGAGGAAATGCATATAAGCATAGCAGCAAAGTGAAAATAATGGAAAATGTAATAATACTTACCCACTGTCATTCTCTTTTCCTGATAGCGCCATGACGGCAAGAGAATGGATTGACCCCTTTCCCCATTAATATGCTACTATTGGGAAATCAGGAAAAAGTAATACTTACCATTACTTTCCTTTCCTAATAGCTCCATAGTGGCATACAAGTGGGGAAAGGGATAACCCCATTTGTATGCTGACAGGGAGCAGTCAGAAAAGGGGGAATATTAAAAGGCACAGTGGGCTTTACATAGGAAAGCTTCTTTCACCTATCTTGGACCCTGACCCAGCACACCAAAGTGATTTAGTAAAGTGGAATTAAAAATGAAAATCAATACACAAAGTGCACAGGTAGTGTAAACATGGCCTTCATGTTCTCTCTGCTCTGTGAGTCTTAAAACAGAACATGCATGTAACATAATAAAAGGACAAATGGATTACACACATTAGACCACTGCTATACAAAAAAAGATATTGGGTCTGATTAATTAAAGCTTTTCAAGGCTGGAGAGGATACTCTCATCAGTGAAACTGGGTGATCCAACAAACCTGGAATGGATTTCTATCATCATTTGCTATGAAATGGTTTAAATCCTGGGCCAGATGCATTCTAGGTTTGCTGGATCACCCAGCTTCACTGATAGAAGTGTATCCTCTCCAGCCTTGCAGAGCTTTAATAAATCAGACCTATTGTCTGAATTGAGTTTGCAGACAAGTTCTAACTTTTGTACTAGTCTTGCTATACAGACTTGACTTCAACTTTCTGCTGCTGCTTTGCAATCTGCCCCCTTCTCAACGTTACCTCCAACAGCCAGGCTGCCACTTTCTTTTTTAAGCCTCATTGAGTTTACTCTCTTTATGGGATAGTTAGAAAGACAGGTTTCATTTTTTCCTAAGAAGCTCCGTGTGGTGTAAATAAATTATTTTTAGTGTAATCAGTCATATCACAGCAAAATATCTGACCAAAATCAGTCAACTTGTCTCCAATGGAGTACCAAATCTAACTCATTGTCACCAGATCGGACTGTGGGGAAACAGAAAACAGACATCATGTTTAACGTATTTATAATTTATTAAACTTCACAGCTATAGCAAAAAATAGTCATCTCTGGTAATTGACTTTGTAATATAGCAGCTTTGACATCAAATTAATGAGAATTTGTACTTCCGCCATCCTGTGTGAAGATATCGGCACTCTTTTTATATATGATGTTGAAAGCAAAAGAAAACAATTGATTATTAGTGAGGGTCGACCTGTTATTTAAAGCAACCTAAACTCAAAATATTTACTTTACATAAAAGGATAAACCCTTGTAGACTGGGTCCACTACACAACGTTTTTTAAAAACACATGTAAACATTCCTATTGCGTTTACACTGTTCTCCCCAGCCCCTTTTAGCTGGCCGTACCACCCGGCACTTTTCAGAAACCACCCGGCTGTTTTTGGGTGGTTACTGAAGAGTTGGGTCAAAATACAGTGGCTGCCACCTACCTACACTTTCTTCCCACCCGGCTCAAAAGAATTTCTGGGTGGAGCACTGGTTTATATTCATTTTTATGCACTAATATTAGCGTTTTAAAGCTTGCCTTAAAAATGCTGGAAATGCCTATACCGCGTTTTCCCACATTTTTTTCTGCATTTTACCGCATCTTTAACGATTTGCATATTAAAGTGCTTAAAAGCGCGGGAAAACATCCCCTTGAAATCAATGGAAGCATTTACCCGTGTTTTTGGGTGTTTTCCAGCGGTAACCCAGCTGTTAAATTGCAAGTTGCAAGCAATGTTTAGGATAAATGTCGTGAACGTGCCTCAAGGAAACGTCCTGGTGTAGATTAGCCTAATGGAATGCATGGGGCTTTCAAACAAGGGCTTTAAAAGCCTCAGGTTAAAGCTGGGGAAACATAGTCCGTGTAGACGAAGCCTTAAATAAAGTAAAAATTCTGTTTATTTATTTAAGTGCAACACATGGCTGCAGTGATCAAGACAGAATGGAGCATAAAGCCTCCTGGGATACATTCGTTAAGCATCCCCGGAGGCTCCTGGCTGCTCCTTCTACGCATGCCAGAGGTCGCAGCTCTAATGTGCAGTAAGATCGGCAATCTTTTTCCCCCCATCTACGTCACCTGAACAGTGCAAGATCAGGTAACGTAGAAAGAAGAACCCAGAAGAAAAGAGAAGATGATGGCAGCTGAAAACAGATACCGGGACCCGATGGAAGGAATCTCCCGATGAAACGACGAATCTGCATGAAGTGTGATTTTTATTTTGACTTCTGCTTTAGCCACATGAAATGAAAAACACTCGACCTCAAAAACAAAAATATAGAGCTAATTCTCTCCATTAATGGGAAGCTCTGTACCAGGAAGAATCTCCGTGATTAGAAAAACCCTAAATACAAATATAATAGAACTGCAAATGATATTAGTGATGTTACTGTTTTCAGGGCTTCAATTGCCTCAATACCAATGCCCATCAACAGTTCTTCATTGAAGTAACAAAACTATACGAACCATTTAGAATTCCTAGGAAAATCCTCAAATATAAACTCTGCTAAGCAGTAAACTTTACCCCAATGAAAGAACACAACTATTATAAACCAAACTGTTATGGGGTCCTCCAGCCTACTGGTGGAAGACATATAAGGCTATGTACACACTTCAGATGATTCGTCTGATAATCGCCTCAGGGCTGATATCGGACGAGAATCTGGCATGTGTACAGCGCTCATTGTTCATGAAATCCACCCTGGCAGATCCATGAATGAGGAATGATCGTAATGAAAGTGAAGGGGAGAGAGCGCAGCGGAGTGCCACTCTATTGTTCTTCCCACTCCATAGAGCAGAACGGCGCTGTGTTTACATCACTCGTTCATGCATCGTGCAGTCTAATGTCATTGGAAAGGATCACTTTTCCAACAACAACTATTGAACATATGTACGTAGCCCTAGGGAGATGTCCGTGGCAATGCCTCCTCTGTATGTCATATAGGTGAAAAAATGAGCACAGCCAACCACCCAACTTATTGTCTGGTATTGGGGAACAGCTGTTAAATTTCGGAAACAAAAATTGTCGATTTAGGTTTAAACACTCCCCCCGTGAGAAACTATAGAAAAGGTCTTGTTCAGACCAGCATTCTATCGACAAGGCGCTTTATCAGGGTGCCAAATCTCACTTTTCAAGCAACTAATATCTGCATGAGAAGGTTTAGACTTGCTAAGAAGTACTTTCACTCTTTAGGTTTCCTGAGGGATATCACTGGGAGGAGGATTTGGTGCCAAGTTCTCCTCCCGAGCCTGTTTGATCACCTCAAGGTCTCACTTTACCTCCTCCTCGTGTTCCCACTTATGTTTTGTAAAAAGTGATTTCTGTTCGAAATTATTCTAAAAAGGCGTCTTGGGTTTTGCATTTGTTGGAGCCGTCAGAATCATCTGTTTCATCTGTGGAAAGTTCAGACTCCCTGTGCTCACGCCGAAGCTTCCATTCTGGGCAGATCTGATGGTCCAGGGAAGGTTTGGATTCATCTTCACTAGCAAGAAACAAGAAAAAGATTTTAATAACCCTCAGGAGAGTTTGGTAAAACAGCAGCTTGCAGACAGTCAAGTGTTATTTGTAACGCTACTCTGGTCGTTTTAGATTCTGATAAACACAGAATCTCCCAAGAGATAATACAATACATACAATAATGCCAATATTCTTTTACAAACCGAGAAAAATAATAAATACGAGAATAAAATCTGATAAAAAAGGAACCTGTGCTTAAAACATTTTATGGGGAATTTCATTGGTGCATCATCTGCAGCTAAATCTGCAGAATACTGGAGGGGATTAACTTTCCAAACGAATAAAAGGAATGGAGGAGCTCAGCTATGAGGAGAGATTAGCTGAAGTGAATCTATTCTCCCTTGAGAAGAGACGTGTAAGGTGGGATATGATCACCCTGTATAATTATAAAAATGGTCCACATAGAGCAGCAGTTGCCAACCAAAATTTGGGGGTCTGCAGCTCTGGTCGGTGCACCCCCGAGCTGGGTCAGGAGAAGGACCCCGCTGGGGGGGGGCGCACCGGCCAGAGCCACAGACCATGTCCCCCGTTTCGGAGCCTGCGCTCGGGGAAGTGGGCGGCTGTGTCCCTGGACACAACCCGCCCACTCCCCCATTGCATGCTCAGATCTGCGATGGGAGAGTGGGCGGGGTTATGTCATAATGATGTCACTCTGGAGGAGGTTTCTACTTCTTTGAGTGACACCCGGCTCCCCGCGCATGCGCGGTCAGGAACCGGTGATTTTAGTGGTCCGCGGGACTGGAAAGGTTGGTGACCACTGACATAGAGAACTCTCTTCCCAATTATTCACTGTAGGGTCATTACAAAGCACAATGGGGCGTTCTTGGTGTCTGGAGGAAAAGAAGTTTAAAGACAAAGTAAATCCAAAAACTACCCAACACAAAAAAAAATTCACTTACCTTCAATCCCGAAGAGCAGTTGATCCATCTGGAGGTTTCTTCCATCGGGTCCCACGCCGGCCTCAAGATGGATAGCGGGACGCTAAGCTACCGCCATCTTTTTTCTGTTCCTCCTGGTTCTTCTTCCTACGTCACTCGATGCAGGTGCGAGATCAGGTAACATAGATGGGAAAAAAACTTGCCGATCTCACTGCGCATGCAATTTATTTCCCTTTTGGCTTTCCCTTCTGTGCATGCCTGAGATGCTTGGGCATGCGCAGAAGGAGCAGGCAAGAGCCTCCCGGGATGTGCGACATAGGTATCCCAGGAGGCTCTGCGCTCCCATTCATTCTCGATTGCCTAGGCGATTGAAAATAAAGGGAGCGGTGTTACATCCTTTTTTTTTTTGTTGCACTTAAAAAAAAAAAAAAAAAAACAAACATAATTTTTACCTTACATAAAAGATAACAGAGACTGCTGATCCAGGGAACATCCGATTGTCTCATGGAATCAGGAAGGAATTGTTTTCCCCTGTTGGAGCAAATTGTACCCGGGGTTTTTCTTTAATTCCTCTAACTATATAGTTTTATATCTGGGATATGTTTATTTCCCTAGTGGAGAAACTTGAAGGACTTGTGTCTTTTTTCAACCTGGCTCACTATGTAACCATGTAAATGTAGAGAGATCACTAACTGAACAGCAGAGGAAAGGATCAAGGAGTCTCTTGGGGGGCTCTGTGAAAAAATGAGCAGAAGTAGACCTGTGGGATGATAGTTCTGATCCTAGAATACCTGAAGCCAAGTCTTGCTGGGACTCCGTCAGTAGAGGGTCATCGGGAATGTGGTCAATGTACATCTCCTTGTGAGCTTCGATATATTCCCACTCATCTGGGGTGAAAAATACTCCAACGTCACCACATTTCACTGGTACCTGCAACACAACATTATTCAGGTCTGTGAATGGAATCAGGAGCTGTGGAATGTCTGATAACAGCAGAGAAGGGTTTTGCGATGTTGACATGCTTATTCAGGTAAATGTCATTGTTACTGATTTTTGATATGGATAATTTTAGTAGTTGAAATGTAAGGGTTCTATTTTCATGGTTATAGTGTGTTGTTTTGTTTGTATGTCTTGGTTGGTGATGCTTGGTAAAATATGTACCAGACCAACAACTTTTTGATTGTATTAATGTGATTGCTGTTGGTTCTGTCTGTTTTTGTTATGAAAATACTAAATTAATAAAATTAAAATGTTAAAAAAAAAATCAGGAGCTGCGAAAGGAATCCCGAGGGTGCTACAGCAAACTACAAACACAAATCCAAGAAGACAGGAATGCCAGAAACTCAGTTCTGATGGCAAAGGCTTAAATGTAACCTATAAGGCTGTAAATCTGGAATCTGCCACTGCTGACAAGCAGATATCTTGCAAATAGATATGTTTTGGCTTCACTGGCTGCATTCTTGTTGTTGTGTACCACTCAGAAGGTAAGGAAGCCAAAATGACAACAGCCCAGGTGCTCAAAAAAACTCACCAGAGACCTTTTGTGCATTTATATTGCTTTTGGCTTCCTAAAGTGTCTCTCAGCATAAATCCACAACAGGGGCATCTCAACTTTAAGGGCACCTTACTAAGGGCCTGGTGACTGAAAGATGGACCATGTCAGAGATATGACAAATAAATAGGACTTGTCCCCTCCAGGGACTTGACAAATGAATGGGACACCCTGCCTGGATCATTTCTACATTAGGCACGTTCTCAGGCAACTATGGTGTTCCCCTTAAAAATATAAATATTCCCCTTAAAAATATCCCCTATAAGCTTCAGTCTCCATACGGAGCCACGTAGTGGAACAAAGCATTACAAGTCAATGTTGGGGACAACCAACTACACTGAGACCACAGTTTGGGCAGAGCTCCCACAGTAAGTTACAACGAGCATCCACTTACTTAAACCTGAATTTTCAAAGGTGTCATCTTTCTCCACAATTGCCCATTTCTGCAAAGAACACAGCATAATGACATATGATGAGTGTTTAATAGGAGGGAAATATTCCCAGAATTAGGAAGGAAGTCAGAACAAGATATTTTTATTCATCTATGGTGCACAAACTTCCACTTCCAAATTATACATACATAAGAAAAGCAGGAAACATTAGAAATAAGCCCTGCTTACTGCTGAGAGTGTAAAAAAATAAATCAGAATGCAGACTAGCACCATGGGTCACGGCCCCGCAGACATTTTGAATTTTTTTCTGTACCCCCCAATTGTAGTGTTTTGGTGGAAAGTGAACCCAGGATCTCAGCTATGCAATAAAAATCCACCAAACTTTGCAGCCGTGGTCTTATGTGATTTAGAACAGCACAGTAATATCAAAAGCACAAAAAAGTACATTACTAGACGGGTAATAACATTCTATAAGGCCCAGCTATACCACACGGATGATAGGTAAGGCTTGGGGGGTCGGTCTTGGAAAATACTGACTCCTAAAACCAATGCAATGCCGTAACTGAAAAGCCAACTCAAGGTAAAATTCATGCATTCATGTTGTGTATGCAGCCAGAGATGTATAGATGCAATGCCTAGGCATCATATATATTAGCTGTCCCTGCTAGCACATCACATAGAAACTGAATTTTGTATTTGATTGGATTGCAGATAGAAGACATGCAAAGAGATAAATGGAAACACTTGAAGTCAGAGGAGGCGATGGGGTCACAGATATCACAAAATACACCTGAAGTCACAGGAGACACACAGGGGGTCAGGGCTGGGTCATAAAAGATGCAAATGGTCACCGGGCACTAAGGTCAGCAGGGGACTTTACATCAGGTAAATAAATTCTTATCTGATAGTCTAATATCCGTTTTTCTTCATAAAGTAGCTGCTGTCCAATTAGAAAAGTCTGTCCTCTGCCTGCAGGGAAGAACCCTTGCTCAGTGTGTGGATTGCCTGATCTCACTGCAGAGGTTCACCATGTCCTCCACTGATCCACTGATCCGTTAGATCAACAGATCTTCAATCAGCAGGCGATATATACTTTTCTGATTGCAAAACTATTGCGGATATAAACAAAGTGCAGTTTTGCTTTAATGCAAGATATTGGATTCCATGAGCTTTCTATGGGTTATATGAGGAGACAACACAGCAGAAATTTTTACGCTCACTGTCTCTAATGAGCAACTTGTGTGTACACATTGCAGCTTAAGCTACTGAGCTCAGGAAACAGACATTTTAGGAAAACAGAATTGTAAAAAAGGAGCCTACATCTCCCATAAAAATAAAACATGTTAACAAGTGATATTTCATCATTTTTTGTATCCAACCCATAATTAAAAATAAAATAGGAACAAAGCCATTTTACAGCCCATTTAAATCAACATATTTATAGGCTTTAACCCTTGCCTTCAATTTCCCAAGAAAACATTTAGTGCTCCATTCACACCAGCTCAACAAGAGTTAAGACACATGTTAGTGTATTGGTAATTGTGTTACCCATTAATCTCAGCAATTCCAAACTTAATTTCTGCTCTCCAAGATTGAAGGACCTGCAAGTAGCCGAGTGCAGCAAGCTCCGATAAGAAATGGGAACTAAAGCCAACCTTATACTGGTTGGGGTTTTTGTAAAAATAAATAAATGCTAAGAAAAAAACATTAAACCTAAAACAAATGCATAAAAAAACAAATCATACTGATAAATATTTGATGTATCAATCAAATATCTATTTCTTTAGACGAATTACCTGGTTGAGAATAAGGAGAGAAGGTCAGGTGAGTGTGTAACCATCCAATAGAATACCACAATATTATATTATTATTATTATTAATAAACAGGATATATATATATACACACATATAGCATCAAAATATTACGCAGTGCTGTCCATTAAATAGGGGTTTCAAATAACAGACAGATACAGACAGTGACACAGAAGAAGAGGGCCCTGCCCAGATGATCTTACGATATATTGATAATGTAATATCACTGCAACCCTTATAGGAGAACTCCCCTGCTCTTTACTGAGTCCTGCCTGATAAAGTAAATGTCAGGGAAAGCTTCCATTGGCTGCTGGTTGTAAGGGGTAAAAATGTCTATTAGTAATTCATGTAAAGTTTTAATATCCAGGAGCTACTGATTGCTTACCTGATTGGGCACATACCTATTAGTGCATAGGTAGCTTGGTCCCTTCTCCCCAGCTGTGACTGCATAGGGAAAAGGAAGCAACAGACTTATATGCTGTAATGGCTTCTCTCTCCCCTCCTGTCAGCACTTTCCCTTTGCCAGCAGGTCTGAATACAGCACAGCTGACTGGCCCCAGATAAAGCAGGCAGCATGGTGGCTCAGTGGTTAGCACTCCAGCCATTGCAGCGCTGGGTCCCAGGTTAGAATCTCTAGGTTTGCAGGTTCTCCCTGTGTCTGTGTGGGTTTCCTCTGGTGACTTTGGTTTCCTCCTACATTCCAAAAACATGCTTAGGATAATTGGCTTCCCACAAAATTGACCTTAAACTTTAGATTGTGAGCTTCTTTGAGGCCCAGCTAGTGACATGACTATGGACTTTGTACAACGCTGTGTAATATGTTGGCGCAAATAATATTAATAAATACAAGCTATGGGAGGCTAACGTTATATTATTATTTAGAATGCAGATGTCTATCTATGAGCTCATTGGAAGACTTATTTTACTTCCTGTGCTTAAGACACCCATAAAGAAAATAAAAGGTGCACCATTGGGACAGAAAGGTACAAGCTGCAATAAAAGCATATTTAACCCTTTCCAAGTCTACTAATAGTGTGTTGGATAAATTTCCCCCAATTCTTGTTCTGACAGAAAGGGAAATCTTCTAAGGGAAATCTTCTTAGCAGTAACATGGAGCTGACAGAGGCTCAAACATTTCCCCTACCCAAACCAAAGCTGAGTTTTAGGAATGCTAACACCTTACCGCTAACACCTCCTGCTCAGAACTTATGGAATCCGTATCATTTTCATCCTGCAAAGAACTGTCCATCAGAGGGGATTCAGGCGGGGACGGACATAAGGGGCACTCCTCCGCTTCTTTAATCCGCACTTTCAGAAAGTCAGATTCGTGTGAAGCAGAGGAATGAGCAAAGATTGTGGGCACCCCAGTCTCTTTAAGGACCCAACGGGAATGGCCGACGTTATTATAACAGTCCGGAGCAAAGTGCATTGAGCACATTCTGTAGGCCCATGAGGAGAGCACAATTCGGGAAAAGGCGTCCAGGTCCCCGAAGTCCTGACAGGTTTGCAGTAACCAAGATTTGATGGTGGCAAGGTTTTTGGGAAACTCCTGGAGAATCCTCTTCTCGTTCCCTGCGCATCCCTTCAAAACACAAAATTGCCATTCGGTACAAGGACAGAGAATACTCATCACATGTATGCAGGATGTTGACACACACACAGGGTATTCGAACATTTTATACAATATTTATAGTGATGGCATTGCTTATTATTATTAATATTATTATTAAACAGGATTTATATAGCGCCAACATTTTACGCAGCGCTGTACAATAAATAGGAGTTGCAAATGACAGACAGATACAGACAGTGACACAGGAGGAGAGGACCCTGCCCCGAAGAGCTTACAATCTAGTAGGTGGGGGAAGTATCACCCAATAGGAGGGGGATATGTAGTGGTGGGAAGTAGCTTACCTTCTGTAACCATGGCCTGTTGCTGTATTTGTATCTAATCTTATAGGTTTTCCCTATAGGTTATATTTGTTGTTTTGTTTATATTTCACAATAATAATATTGTAGATTGTGATCTGGATGTGTAGAATCCTCTTTGTGTATAGAAACACCTGGTGAAATTAGTTTGTTTTGGCTGCTGTAATAAAAATGTGTTCATGGAACAATGTAACCAATATGGCAAATACCCAAAGACAGGGGACTGCAGATATCCATCCATACACATAGGATGATAATTACCCCATAGATATGAGGTAACTGGGACACGTGGACATAAGATGGCAGATACCCCAAGACATGGGACATTTAGGAGAACAATTACCCCATAGGTAATGGGTACATGCAGTTCAGGTCATTGACTTCCCCACAAATTGCCCTTCGACTGTAATAATGACAGAGGACTTTGGTAGGGACATTAGATTGTCAGCTCCTTTGAGGGACAGCTAGTGACATGACTTTGTACAGCACTCTGTAATATGTTGGTGCTATATAGATATAGTGTAGTAATATTAATAATAATAATGTGAAGTGGTTTATATATAAAGCTGTGAATCTAACACCCCCTGAAAAATTTCCTGGTTTAAAGCAGTAAATGATTCTCCACCAGAAATGTCAGACTCACTGCTTTATGATATATATAATCTCCCCTCCTATTGTGTGTTACTTCCCCCACCTTCTAGATTGTAAGCTCTTAGGGGCAGGGTCCTCATCCTGTGTCACTGTCTGCCATTTGCAACGTCTATTTAATGTACAGCGCTGCGTAATATGTTGGCGCTACATAAATCCTGTTTAATAATAATAATAATAATTGGTTAGAGAACCTTGGGAGGGGGTTGAGGAGTGAAGGAGGGATGTGGGCGGTGTATAGTGTTTAATATGTACATAAATAATAAGGTAAGCTTTTATATTTTATCACCTCTATGTTTGTAATTCACTTACACCTGCCTCATAATTAACTCTTACTTAGCACTTTTACTTTATTTTATGTACCTAGGTTTGCACCCTGAACATGCCTTTCTTCTAGTAGCATAGATTTTCCTAATCTACAGTCTCTTGGACCTGATGCAACCAATTAACAATATATTCTATACAATATCATATTTAATGAACCCTTCTAATACTGTACAGAGGATTTATTGTTCCTTCTGTCCTCCCCTCCTCTCCCCTTTTCTTTCTAGTGTCTACCTCTTATTCCCTTCATATTTTTTATTTCCTTTTTTTGGACAAGTGCTCTCAAAGCTATGTAAATTACTACAAGTAATTGTTTCCAATTTTTATTTTTTTCTCCCTCTCTTTGCACCATTATAATCTCTGATCTCCTATTAGTTAGGATTGAATATCATTAACATCTTTCTTCTACATCCAGATACCCCATCCTTCTTACAAGTAGGTCACAATTATCTCACATTTAGTGTTTCATTCTCTTTATTACAGCTTTGACCTTCATTTGTACCCAGGTACTCTTTACAAGCCTCTATCTTTTTAGTAAGTACTAACTGTCAGTTAACTCTACAACAAACTTCTTTTCATCAATTTCATAAATTATAAAAAACTTTTTTTCTAGCTAACATTTCAACCTCCCCCTCTCTCCTCTAC
>NC_092860.1:954979-960856 GCF_032062135.1 Pyxicephalus adspersus
CAGCACCGTTCTGCTCTATGGAGAGGGGGGAGCGACGGAGCGGCACCCTGCTGCGCACTCTCCCCCTTCCCTTGCATTAGGATCTCTCGTCGTTCATGGATCCGCAAGGACGGATTCACGGACGATGAACGACGCAGGCTGTACACACGCCAGATTCTCGCCCAGTATCCGCCCGAAGCCGATTATCGGGCAAGAAAAATTTGGGGTGTGTATGTAGCTTTACTCTTTCCCCTCAATATTTCTATATAAATCCTGTTTGGTAATAATAATATTATTCAACCCCATGGACATGGGACAGCAGGTATCCATAGATATAAAACAATATTATGGGATAAGTACTATAGACATGAGCCGGCAAGCAACCATAACAATAAGATAACCAGTACCACATTATAATGGGTGCCCACAGACCTAAGACAATGCCCCATAGACACAGGATACAAGGTACCTATGGACAGGAGAATGGTGGATACCCATAGACATGGCGTCACAGATACCCCAACAGGTACCCACAGATGGTCATGGACATGAGATGATGATTACCCTATAGATATGAGATAATTGGTTCACATGGAGATGGCAGATATCCTTAGTCATAGGATGATGATGATAATCCCATAGATATGTCATAACAGGTACCTCTGTGCAAATGATGACAACTACCCCATAGACATGGAATAATGGGTACCCATGTATATGAGATGGCAGTTACCCCTAGACATGAGGATTACTCTATAGATATGGGATAATTGGTTCATTTGAACATGAGATGGCTATTACCCCATAGACACAAGTACAAAAGATGACAAATCTCTCTGGATTTATATGTCTAAAAGCGGTACATTGTTTTTCATGAAAATTTATTTTACAGTATAGTATAGGACTATGAGTATAATAAGGTTTGAAACACAAAAATAAACATTTAATAATAAACTTTGACATGATATTGTGTTTTAAACTTTATTATACTCATACTAATATATTATACTGTAAAATAAATTTTCATGAAGGACAATGTACTGCTGTTAAACATATAAATCCATTGTACTGCATTCAATAGTATTTTGAATTGAATGCAATACAAAATAATTTGAAATTCCTGCCGTGCCCCGGGCAAAGGCCGCACGCACCAACGTCACCAGGAACTTTCAGCGGAAAGCCAGGACAGTTGCCGGGGGACCGATCGAAGGAATAAGACGGAGCCAGAGAATGGGATGAGACGGGCAGGACACCGGAGGATGCTGGACGGACCAGGTAAGTCTTTATTATGGGGCTCGGGGTTACCGCTATCAGCTGTTTTTTTCAGCCACACTTGGGGTTACTGCCCAGGAGATTATTGGGTATAAAGGGTACCCATGGACATAATACGGCAGATACCCCAAGATATAGGCAATTGGTATCCACAGACATGAGGTAATTGGTACACATGGACATAAGATGGTGGGTACGTATAGACGTAAGATGATGCTAACCTATAGACATGGGAATGAGATAGCAGATACCCCATACACGCGAGAACAGTTACCCCTGTACACAAGATGACAAATACCCCATAGACATGGACCAGTGGGTACCCCCAGACACAGGAAGCTCTAGCTTGTGTTTGTGGTCCCCGGGCCGGACATGTCACCTGCTTTATGGAGCAGACAAGGACTGGGAGCCCCAGGGGGGCGCGGACTATTTTCTATGTCTGACCACCTGGCCGATCATTAGAATTGCTCTGCATTTTTGTGGCTGGGAGAAGACGGCACATTCTGAACTCCGGCCTGCTGGTAACAATGGCAACCTTGTGCTGGTTCTGTCACTTAGCATAATACACCCAGCAACCACCACATTTACCCCGAGATGTTTCTGCAGGGCATCTTGGTACAATGCAATACCGTTCAGAACTCATAATTCATAAACATTCATTCATTCATTTATAAACCCCCATCCCACTCAGAATGTAGATCCATCGCCTGCATTATTATTACACGGTATTTATATAACACCAACATACTACACAGCGCTGTACAAAGTCTGTGGCCCAACACGCGTGTCTCCATTGCATTCACTGTGGACACACATTGGGGGCCCATTAAATATGAAAAGGTGCCCCCACCTGTGTGAGAGAAAAAAAGGGTGTTATCTAGGACATGTCGGGGTGGGGGGCAGATATGGGAAGTGATGAAGTGGAGCAGGCCGCCATCATACAAGGATACCTCAATCCTGTATTTTAGCAGGGTGCTGGTTCAGTAGAAGATGGCTGCCTGCACCAATGCCACTGTAAGGCCTGATGTCACGTGACTTATCTAATGCCCCCTCAGTGTATACTCAAATTTCTAGGAACTACACCATGGCTCACCAAAGATGGCGGCCTCCTCGGACTCCTGGGAGTGATCGAGTCATAATGCACGGACAGACCGGCTAGCTGCTCCCCGGGTTACCCTGCACTATATTAGGCTGTAGACACCCCGTACCCCATCCGCCCTCCTTCCCCTGAGCCGCCAGGCCACCATTGGCTCAGACAACATGGCTACCTGCAGGGCCACAAGTCCGCCCCCTCATTCTGCTCGGGCCATGCTGACGGACACGTGACAGGGCGGGCTTAGGACTGCCGAGCGCTGATTGGCTTTCCCGGTGACGTCACTGAGCTCCGTGCTCGGGAAGGAGCTGGATCAGAAATCCCGGCAGCCCTTGCTGGAAAAGAAGGAGAACGGTGTGGTGACGTCACAGGCGGCCCACCAATCAGCCTCCTGTTTTCCCTATAAAGTTGTGTCTTCCCTGTGGGCGCTGCTGGCTGAGGTATGTGTTGTGTTTTCAGTACAGTGTGTTGTGACGTCACATCACTGATACATTGTATCCATGTGTGATACCCAGGGGAAGCCTGGCACTGCCTGTGACATCACAGTGCTGGCTACCCCCATTTCAGTCCTGACCCCAAATCTTTGATGTCACACCTGCACGGTATACATGATAATACACAGAATGACCTCACACTGCCAGAGACGCACAGGGCTAATAGACGCGCTGCCATGGCAAGACGCTGCTCAGTGACCTCATAGTGACCTCATTACTGACCGCAGGACAGTGCCGGAACGCCTCCAAAACCTATATGTTAAAAGAAATATACAGTGAATTGTGCCGACTCTCTCATGGCTTCTTATTGGTCTGATATGTAATTGTTCATGTTTGACATCACACTTCCAGGGACACAGTTATATTCATGAGCTCACTGGGTGTTAGATTATTCATACCTATCGTGTGTGACGTCCGAAAGATCCTCCTCGTTCTATTTCCTATGGGAAGAGCCAATGGATGTGCTTCATGAAGTTGGAACAAGGGTGAAGAAGATGGCGATATCCCTAAAGGAGTAGGAAAGAATGTTAAGTTCTTGGGAGGAGTGTGGACAAGGAATGAAGGTGAAGGCCTGGGTGAGCACAGGGAGTATTGGAGGGGAAAGCAGGTGTGATCCGTATCTGCTCAGCGCACTTTGCCATTGAGTGCTACCGCTTTGTGGGGTCCCAGAGGATACTCTTGGAGGATGCCATACCAACTATCTTTCCGGGTAAGCCAGACATTAAGTCAGAGCGTGTTGCTGGCCCAATGATTTTCCCGGAGAGACAGAAGGCGGACATTAAGATGGAAAATGACGGTTTTCCAATGATGGAGGTTAAAGGGGAGAGCGGCGTTCTTCCAATGATGTTTTCAGAAAAGGAGAAGACAGCAGTCAAACGTCCAAAGCCTGCAAAGCATAAAAAGAACCCACTATTGGGGATCATCCCAGATATGAAGAAAGTGGCACGAAGCTCAGAGGGTGCCGCCCCTCCTCTGTATTGGAATGTGCAGCCTCTTCAAATGCCAATTCTGCCTATTCTCCCATCTAGTATGGCCAACCCTTTGTGGGCTAACAAAAGCCTTGGTGTCACAAACTTAAACCCGTGGTCAGCTAACACATTGGCCAACACTGACCCAAAACACAATTCAGTCCCTGAGGTGGACACTGCAAGAGCCAAGAGCCATGTTGAAAATTTAATCAGCACAGACAACCTCGATGATATGCAGGAAGAAGAAAAGCATGACAATTTATCAAGCGACATATATGGTGAGGACAACGCCTATAATTCTGGCTGCCCCGCTGACTTGTTGTCTCCAACGATGGACAAGGAAGACAAAGCGGTGCAATGGCCAGAGGCTGATACCAGCGGACTGGCCTGGAAGGTTCTTCATGATCATTACTACAAAGTACGAAGAACCATGGAAAAATCTGCACTGAGGAACAGCACTGAGAATTCTTTCCAAGAGATGGACCTGGAGGGGGAATTGGTACGTAACGCACTTTACACTTTCTGACACTTCTGGGTTGTTGGGATTATACCCAATGTCTAGGTGGACAGCTAAGTACAAGGTTGACTATCCACTGTCCAGTGTGCAGTTAGGTGACCCCTGAAGCCTAGTGTTGTCACCCTGCTGGCCAACCTGTCTGGATCACAAGGCTGCCTGTACAGAACTGCAGATCTTTCTACAGGTAAAACAAATTATTAGCTGCTCTCTTGGTGTTGTTTTTTTTAGCTTTCTGTACCAGTCCTGGTGACAGCTGCTCACCCCATTCCCAGTATTGGGGTCACAGGGATAGTACGTTAACTAATATGTCAAACGAAAGTAGGAATAAAAAAAAACATTTGGCTGGCATTAGACTGTATTGACAATCCAGAAAGGACACGGTGTGACCCCAGGGGAGATAAGTTATGATAAGGGTTCATAATTTGTTGAATGGGCTTTTGTTGAGGGATTTTTGTTCTCTTCAAAGGGGTTTTGCATCCCACGCAGGTTTATGAGAACTTATAGGTGCTGTCAAGCCTGGGAATAGAACAGTCGCTTAAAGCAAATCAGACAGCCAGCTACAGGTCAATAGCACCTGTGAATGAAATGTGAATGATCTCAGTGGCCTAATAGTTTCAATGAATCTGATAGAGGGCAAACATGAAAATGAAGGCCATTGAGTTATAACAACCACTGGGGAGAGTTTAGGGACCCAACTTTTTTTCCCCATAAATATAATAAAGTTCCTGCACCCAGTGATTGCTGCATTTGGACAGAGGACCAGTTGCCACACATGCAATAGAAACATAATAACATCTTCATTTATATTCCTAATAATGGGTCACTTTGTTAGGGATTAGCAGTCAAAAATGTTTCCATTTTGGAGAAATGCATTAGAATCAATGGGAAGTCCAAATAAACATGCTTTATGAGAGCCCAAATGGGCTTTAAATGGCTGGGGGTTAAGAAAGCTCCTTTCATTTATCTTCAACCTTTATGGGGGCCAAAAATAGTACTACTAACCCCAACCTTTCTTTATAAACAAAGTTCATCCACAAAGTCATGTGATAGAAATGTTGATGTGGAACTGTTGGTCTTATGACTTGACTCATGACTGATCAACAAAACCATTTCACAGAGTAAGTATACCCATACAACTAGCAGTGCTGCATGCCTCTAGGAGTGAGGTCATTATGTTAGCAATGCTGCATGCTTCTAGGGGTTAGATCATTATGTTAGCAGTGGTGCATGCTTCTAGAGGTGAGGTCATCACACAAGCAGTACTGCATGCTTCTAGAGGTGAGGCTATCACATTTGCAGTGCTGCATGCTTCTAGAGGTGAGGCCATCATGTTAGCAGTGCTCCATGGTTCCAGAGGTGGGGCCATCACATTAGCAGTGCTGTATGCTTCCAGAGGTGAGGCCATCATGTTAGCAGTGCTGCATGCTTATAGAGGTGAGGCCATCATGCTAGAAGTGCTGCATGCCTCTAGAGGTGGGGCCATCACATTAGCAGTGCTGCATGCTTCTAGAGGTGAGGCCATCATGGTAGCAGTACTGCATGCTTCTAGAGGTG
>NC_092860.1:961085-962544 GCF_032062135.1 Pyxicephalus adspersus
GTCCCTCAGCTCCGGCTCGGTATTATTCCCTTCTCTTATATATGACATCCATTATAAGTGATTTCTTTGATATATCAGCTTTAGCTCACATTTCTTGAATCACTTTTGTGACCATTTGGTGATTATTTGCTGATGTTTCCTGTCTCACCTTTGGGTCTCCATCTTCCTTTTCAGCTGTCCACCCTGCAGTACGCCACCCGCATCCTACTGAAGAATCGGAAGAAGAGAGAGCTGAAGACGGCGCGGATTTTAAATCAAACCCTGGAGATAATCACACTTATCACTGGGGAGGTGAGGCCATGATAACTCTACCATGATATTCTCCAACACACTGTGCCGGCAGTCCATAGAATAGAAATCACCTCCTCTGCCACTTTTCCTTTCATTGTCCAGTCACAGCCTAGGGGTTGGGTAGAGACCTGTAAGTGAAAAAGGAACTAAAGCAGACAAAAATCTTCTATCTGGACTAAATAGTTTTATGGTTTGTGGCAGAGCTGTGCAAATCTCAGAATTGACAGTAAAACAAATCCTTTTGCAGATAAAACCGCCCTGATATGTATTTCACCTCTGTATGTCGCTGTTTGTTTGTTCAGCTTTATATAGCTTAGATATAACAAGAAGACAAAATAGATATAAATATTGTTTATTATGAGTGATCAAAAGTATCTTATGTTGGGGCAAATAATGAAGTAACCCTTTTAGTGCTCCCAAGATGCTGATGTCCAATGGAGGCCCCAGACCTCGTCAGCTTTGCTGTATTCTAAATCTGCAGAGAATACAATACAAGTAACAATGGAGAGTCCTTGTGAAAAAGTGAATCTGCTGGATTTATTCTGGTGTCTGTTATGCAGGAATTTCCTGTATCTTCTCTGCTATGCTATATGGCCAAACAAATGTGACCCCCCCCCACCAATGATGGGGACCAGGTGTCCCCAGTGAAGGGTCCTGGTAATCCCCCATCATACAAACATTACATACATTGACGACAATTGTGCTCTTCCAGCCTTGTGGTCACAGTTTGGTGAAGACCCTTTCTGTTCCCCCTTGACTGTTCCCTGGGGGTACAAAGCCAGCTCCATAAAGACAATGGGGCACCAGTTTGGTGTGGAGGGACTCGAGTGTCCTGCACAGAGCCCTGACCTCAACCCTACTGAACACCTTTGGGATGAATTAGAATGGTGAGCCGGGTCTTCTCATCCAACCTTAGTACCTGACCTTACCAATAGGGGGCAAATCCCCCCATCAGTACCTGACCTCATCAATATGGGGCAAATCTTCCCATTAGTACCTTACCTCACCAATATGGGGCAAATCCCCAGCATCAGTACCTGACCTCACCAATGGGGCAAATCCCCACCATCAGTACCTGACCTCCCAAAATGGGGGCAAATCCCCACCATCAGTACCTGACCTCCCCAATAGGGGCAAATCCCCACCATCAGTACCTGACCTCACCAAT
>NC_092860.1:962818-967905 GCF_032062135.1 Pyxicephalus adspersus
GTGGTATATCCCCACCATCAGTACCTGACCTCACCAAAGGGGGGCAAATCCCCACCATCAGGACGTGACCTCACCAATAAGGCAAATCCCCACCATCAGTACCTGACCTCCCCAATGGGGGCAAATCCCCACCATCAGTACCTGACCGCACCAATGGGGGCAAATCCCCCCATCAGTACCTGACCACACCAATAAGGGGCAAATGCCCCCATCAGTACCTGACCGCACCAATAAGGGGCAAATCCCCCCATCAGTACCTGACCTCGCCAATGGGAGCAAATCCCCACAGACACCCTCCAAAATCTTGCTGTGAAGCGTGGAGGATTCGTGGGGCAATTGCATAATAATGTATAACAAGCTGATGGGTGTGATAATCGGGTGTACAAACTTATGTCCGTGCATTATATAACAGCTCAAAGCAAATCACAAGCTGAGAGGCTGCAGCATGGACTGATCTGTGACAAAGGACTGCGCACAGGATTTATATGATTACGTCACCTCACAAGTCCATATCTCAAGCCAAGAAGTAATTCTTAATTATCCCTGAACAAAAATGACGCTGTTCTGCTGAAGACAATTAGAGGCATTGTATGTATGTATGCACTGTGATATCTCTGAGAGGTAATGAATACCTGGAAGTGCCACACTGGCACAATATTGAATGTATTTGTATGAACATGGAATAATATATGTTTGGTGACAATGCTGCTCCAAATCCTCAAGCAAGGTTTTGGTCACACACATTCCTGTAAATAGTTTTATTTTATTTTATTTTAATTTTTTATTTAATGGTTTTTGAGTTATGTATATAATTAATGAATTGTATGAATATATTTTGTTTTAAAGGAGTGGGTGATTGTGAAGAAGGATTCTATCCATAAGGGAATCCATGAGCTGACCGGAGAGGTGAGTGACCTGGGGGGAGGGATAGATTGAGATATTGCAGGGAGATTTCCAGTCACCGTAAGGTGACACTGCAGATATAAAAGATTTGGCGTCTGTCTTCCAGGTACCAGTGAAGTGCGAGAATGTGGCGGTCTTCTTTACCTTGGATGAATGGAACTATGTGGAGAGACATAAGCAAAAATACACAGAAACGGTGGAGGATAACAGCCCTGTACTACGCACCTGGAAAGTCCAGGAAAACTGGGATTCAGGTAATGCTGCTGACCCATTCTGGGCGACCCTTATCTTATAGGCTATGTCCCTAATTCTTTAAGACCATGCTGGAATTACACAACTCAGTTCCAAGGCTGCGTACACAATGGAACGTTGTGCATACAGCACTGTTCAGCTTTATGGAGAGGGGAGAATGACAGAGCGGCACCCCGCTGCACTTTCTCCATTTCACTTTCGTTACGATTGTTTGTTGTCCATGGATCTGCCAGGATGGTGGTCCGGATGACGAGCGCTGTACACACGCCAGATTCTCGTCATCAGCCCTAAGGCAATTATCAGATTAATCTGACTTGTGTACATAGCCTTAGTCCTGATTTCACTAACACCTCTTCTGTATGAACATTGATGGTGTGTTGGCATTTTCACTGAAGTGGTCACTATAGTAAAATTATATTCCTAATAAAAAACAATGAACATGCTTCTCTTACCTTCCTCCTGTGATGCTAAATCCCCACAGTGCTCATGAGGGAAAATCCCTTGAAGTCTGATGGTAAACTATTGCTTCCGGGGTTGCTGATCTCCTGGGTACCCTGTGGTGCTCCTTCTGACCACTGATATGAGAGAATGGTGTTGCAGTTTATTCACCGATCTTTACAGTATGTGTTACTTTACAACAGTGACTTTTTTTAAGGAATACAGTGTTCTCCCCAGCCCGTTTTAGCTGGGTGCACCACCCGGCTTCTTTCAGCAACCACCCGGCTGTTTTGGGGTGGTTACTGAGGAATTGGATCACGATACCGGGGCTTCCACCTACCTACAGCTTCTTCCCACCCAGCTTAAAAACATATCTGTGTTGAGCCCTGGAAATGGGAACAACTTTATTTATTACAGTTTTATCACTTTTTCAACTGATATTTTATATACATTAGGCTACGTACACACGCTCAGGGCCGATATCGGACGACAATCTGGCGTGTGTATAGCACCCGCCGCCCATCGTCCAAATGACCGTCCTGGCAGATCCATATACGATGAACATTTGTAATTGAAGTGAAGGGGGAGAGCCCGCAACAGGATGCCGCTCCGTCGTTATCCCCCCTCCCCTCTTCATAGAGCAGAACGGTGCTGTGTATGTACAGCACTCGTTCATGCATCATGCAGTCCTTAGTGGTTAGAAAGGATCATGAAAGATCCTTTCCAACAACAATTATTGCTCATATGTACCCAGTTTATTAGTTATATGTGCCCTCCATATCATAACAGTTGACGTCTTTTTTTTCACCTTTATACATCATTTGTTATAACTTTGGCATGGCATTTCTTATGGCGAGTGTAATGTATGGTAAACCAACCATTTGTAGTCTCAATCAGGAGCCGGTGACAGGGTGACAAAACAGAACGAGGCTTTTCTTGTTTTCCAATTGAAAAAGACCTGCTTTTGTCTTTGGCAACTGATGGTCTCAGCACTAAACCCTGCCAGGATCATCTGCAGCCATTAGAAAAATGTTGAGGCAAAAATCAGGCTAAGCACTGTTTTTAATGAAGCTGGAGGGAAAAAAACATATGTTTAGTAGTGCATCTCTGCAAATAATGCTGACAACACAATGCCACTGCTTCACTGAATTCCCAAGCAGCGCTGCCATCCCTGCCTTAGCTCCCAGCTTCCCCTATACAGCAGGTGGGACTAAACAAGGGTGAAGACATCCAATATGTGAACTACATTCTGTTACCTTAAGCTGCGTACACACCTGCAATTTTTCTCGTTGGAAAGGATCTTTCACGATCCTTTCCAACGAGAAAAGACTGCACGATGCATGAACGATGCTGTACATACAGCACCGTTCATGCTCTATGGAGAGGGGAGGGGGAGAGCGACGGAGCGGCACCCTGCTGCGCGCTCTCCCCTTCCCTTTCATTAGGATCGGTCGTCGTCCATCGTCCATGGATCAGCCAGGACGGTCGTCGGACGATGGACGACGACCGACTGTACACACGGCAGATTTTCGCCCGATAATTGGCCGATACCGATTATCGGGCGAGAAAAATTTGCCGTGTGTACGCAGCTTTAGTCTGGCAAAAGCTTTTGGTGCACAGTGTTGGTTCCACTTTCCTTATGTTATACATACAATATATGGGGGGGGGGTTAAGATAAGGAATGAGGGTTGTGGAGAAGGGGTTAAGTATGATAATGGAAGAGGTTCTGGAGATTAGTGGAGGGAGTAATGAAGATTGGACAGGGGTAAAGATTTAGGAGTAATGGAGCTGGGGTAGGGGATTTTGATGGCAGGATAAGGAGGAGGTTATAGAGATAAGGAGAAGCTGGGAGGATGGAAATGGGGAAGGGGTTGTGGAGCAAAGAAATATATTTTCCTCTCACAAGTAGATAGGAGTCATTTCTGGCAGATCTGCAGGGATTTTCTGTAAAGGAATATATTATAGAGAAATGTATCTGTATTGGTAGCTATGTACTGACTATATATGTTTATTAGATGGTGCTGACATGGAAAGGATTTTTACTGTTCAAGCAAATTTAAGCAACGTTTTTTTTTTCTCTGAATCCACTTTGGGTTTAGAATGTTTGTTATGTTGAGAAGTCATTTTCTCTCTGTCATTTTATTGTCGTGTTTTCCAACAGAAGAAGAATATTTCAGTGAAGAGGAGGAGCAGGAAGTTGAAGGTTCTCCAAAGAGGAAAAGTTCCCCAGAATGGAAGCCCGGGTGCGATTCTTCAGACTTGGCCGAGGAGGAGGAGGAGGAGGAGGAAAGTGATGACCCGGGGAAGCCCAGAAATTCTGAGAATGGAATACAAAAAGAATCTGAAAGCAGCAGGGCGGCTCCTGTGTTGGAAGAGCTGCAATATGACTGTGATGCCTGTGGGGAACATCTGACATCTAAAGGGGACCTGATAAGGCACAAAGCTGTAAATCACGCCGTCAAACGCTATCCGTGCCCCATCTGTGGCATCCAATACGACTATAAATCTCAGTTTATCATCCATCAAAGGGCCCACACTGGAGAGAAACCCTTTGTGTGCCAGGAATGTGGGGCCAAGTTTGGTCACAAGAGCAGCTACCTTGTCCATGAAAGGCGACACAAAGAAGGAAAGACCTTTGAATGTGAAAAATGTGACCGGCGCTTTGACAAGAAGTGCGAGCTGGTCAAACATGTGAAAACGCATGGCAAGAAAAAACGTCACAAGTGTCACAAATGCTGCAAGCGGTATATAAGCCGTTCAGCGTTAATGAGGCACAAATGGGCCCATAAAGATGAATGATGCCGACTTCTAGCGCTGTGAACATTACAATGAGACTTATCAAATGCCAGCTCTTTATCGGCATGTTACAGACGGAAACACAGAAGTGTATCAACCAATAACCTGTACATGGGATGTTGGGTTGGGTTTGTGTGTTCTGCTCAGAGGTTTCATGTGAGCATTTTTACATTCCTCCTCCACATTCTTCTGTTCTGGTTGGTACACATTCACTCATACAGGAAAGTGAATCTCTTGTGACTTTTTTATTCCCAGTTATTCTCAATAAGTGGTATAGACAGGTAACAGCCGATCTGGCGAAAGAAGCGCAGGCGCACTTAGGCTGGTGTCGGTGTCGGCACTCCATTGCTCTTACAGATTGTGCTGTCTCTGCCAGGTGGGAATGAGCTCCATCCAATCCCACTGTAATAAAGGGGAGCACTGATGTGCGAGTGATAATCTCCACACCTAGGACACTGTGAGAGGGGTTGTGGCTGCACCTAACTTAGACTTAGATGAGAAGCTTGTGGTCAGATGTAGTCAGCAGCACCACAGCAATGTTACTGCACCTTTTACATTTCACCCATAAAGGTATCTGGCATACTGCAAAAATGTTTAAAATATTTATATACACTGCTCAAAATAATGAGGAGACACTGAAAGCACTTGTAGCAGATTGTAACACTGAAATGTCCAAGTTGAAGAACTCCAAAACCACT
>NC_092860.1:968794-969313 GCF_032062135.1 Pyxicephalus adspersus
TGGTTGAGTGTTCCCTTCATTTTTATGAGCAGTGTGTATCATATTCACTTATATACAATTCCCCTCTCACAATTGTTTGTGAATCTGTAGCAAAGTTTCTCATCTTGAGATCCTGCCATTAGCAGAGCCTGCAGTTCGTTGGGCTTCTTGTATGCTTCTCCTGTGATGCTGATTTAAGAAGTCGTAGTCAGAGACAGAATGAAATCTAGAATTCTCCACTATGGCAGCGTACAGATTTCTCCCAGCACAGGTTTTCTCTAAAGGGAAGAAAAGAAGGGGGGGGGGCTTCTTTTAAAAAGTGTGAAATAGTCGGTTGGTGAATATAATTCTTACAAATACAAAGCGTGTATGAAGCCTGGGTGGGAGAGGTACCAGCTCCTTGGTGGAATCCAGGTGTGTGTTTCTGTATCTGTTCTAGTGGAGGGTTCTGTTTCTCCACCGTACATAGAGTGCTGCTCTCCAACATGGGGCATGCACTGCTCCCCTCCAATACAGGATTTACGTTGAGTGCTCTTTTTC
>NC_092860.1:970783-978670 GCF_032062135.1 Pyxicephalus adspersus
TAAAACACAGCATACACTGAGAGAGACGCTCTCTCCAATACTTGAACATGGAGAGCTTCTCTCTTGCAGTACACAATAAACACTGAGCGCTGCTCTCCCACTATAAATTGCTCTCACTCGGCAGACATGCACACTGAGAATTTTTTTTAGTTTTTTAGCACTGAAATAACCCCGGTATTTGTAGATTTCCTCTGTAAAATGGTTGTTCCCAGTTTTTAATAAAAAATCTACAGTGTAAATTCGCATTTTTGTATTTCCCTCATCCAGAATATTCTTTGTATATACAATACGGGTAAAGAAGAACAAATTCCCTTGCACAACTGCTTTGTTTTCCTTGTACACAGAAAGTGTCCTATACTATGCTATTGTATGGAATAATGGGGAATGTGTGGTCTCATTCTGTATCTCCATTGAACAGATTTTCCTCACTTCCTGTTCTGTCCGGCAGCTGTTACCTGGGCAGAACATGAAGATAAATCTCCCCAATAGGTAGCAATCACAGAAGAAGGAAGAAATTCCCAAAGAGGGAGACAGACAGCGGCTCCGCTCCTTCTGATCTTTATCCATAACTGAGAGGAATATTAGGGCTGCAGTTGAGATTTAAGAAGGTAAATGGGTAAAATATGGGAAGAATGGTTCTGTTCACAGACGGGGGGTTGTTACTGAGTGGCATTGAGCTCTTCCAATATTAGAAGTATAAGAAAGATGTCAGACTGTATTCATTAATATGTGACGGCATATTACGCAGCGCTGTACAAAGTCCATAGTCATGTGACTAACTGTCCCTCATAGGAGCTTACAATCTAATGTCCCACCATAGTCATATGTCATTACCAAAGTCTAAGGCAGGCATGGGCAAACTACGGCCCGCGGGCCATGTACGGCCCAATGGGGATGTTTTTCCAGCCCTTTGGGTGTTCCGTGGCTCTGGCCGGTGCCACTCCGAGCAAGGTCAGGAACACGTCCCTGATCTGAGCCTGCGATGGGAGAGTGGGCAGGGTTATGCCATTATGACGTCGTGTTCAGCGGCGTCATGATGGCATAACCCCGCCCACTCTATCATCGACTCGGCCCCTATGGCAAATTTTATTTCAGATTGTGGCCCCTGACTAAAAAAGTTTGCCCTCCTCTGGTCTAATGTCAATTCGGGAGAAAGCCATTTAACCTAACTCCACATTTTTGGAATGTGGGAGGAAACCGGAGTACCGAGGGAAAGTAGCACATAAACTGGGGGAAAACCGGCAAACTCCATGCAGATAGAGTCCTGGCAGAGATTCGAACCTGGGACCCAGCGCTTCAAATGTCTGAGCCACAGTGCTGCCTAGTAAATTCTGCAAGGTTGTCAATAAAGGAAATATTAAACCCAGAAAACATAAAAATCTCTGTATTATGGAAAGATTCAGACCCTGAATATTGGCGACTGCAGGTAAATCTCACACACTATGATGTACAATAAGAGATCAGAGCAGAATTATTAACCATTAGGAGCAGTCGTGTGTTACAGAAACTTGATGTGTTTAAAAAAGTTTGACAGGTTCTCTTAGAATAGACAACAAACATTTTGGAATGCGACTTCAGATAGAAGTTCCTCTGACTTGGCTTACCCAGCCGTAAGCAATTTGTGGGTGCAGGACAGAAGTTTGGTATGGGGCTCACATGCCAATAATCATTGTTGGTCCACTAAGGAAATATGGAGGGCTCTTACCAATTGGCCAATGCTCAGGTCCTGAAGAAGCTCAGCACAGAAGAGCTGATGGTTTTCACCTACAAAGTCCATTCAGATCCATAGTCCAATGTTCTAAAGCCGAGTTTTGTATCATGTGGTATTGTTAGCTCCGTATTCTAAGCCACCCATTGTCCTCCACATAGAATGCAGCATACAAGGGCTCTGTAAATGTGGCAGTGAAGGTGTAGATGTGTCTGATGGGGTCACCCAGTTCATAAAAGGACACCTGGCCGGCTTCATAATCCAGATAGACCCCCAACCTATTGCAGGACAGATCGGGAAGTGTACTGATATCCTTATTATCGTGTCTGATGGAATATTCATTGAACCACCTGCAGAAGCTCCAGGATTTGGAATTATTCCCAACCCAAGATTCCGAGCTTTTGGGGTCTGTACTGGGATAGGTCACTCCCATCATCCAATATTCTGATTGGCTGGTCTCCACTTCCCAATAATGCCGCCCAGCTGAAAATCTTTGTGTGCTCAATACTTGATACTGCTGAAATCTCTTCGCCGTCTCTTTACGCCGTTGGCCTAGGACTGACCAAGAAGCCAATTTGAGATCGCTGGACACCAATACATTATTGGCAGCCGTATTCAGATCCAGCAGAAGACCTTTAGCTTCAGGGATATAAAATTCTTTCCTGATCTCGGTCACAATATTATTTAAGCCATTGTGTAAAGTCAGAGCGATCAGAAACTCATTCAGTTCCTCCTTTTGATCGATCGTTTTATCTGCCTTCTTTAGGCCATCTTTCTTATGATCCTCAGATTCACCATAAAGGTCACCACATTGTAGGAGGGCCAGCGGGTCGCTCTCATTGCACAGCTCCTCCAGGTGAATCATTTTCCTGGCCAGTTGGGTTTTCTTTATTTGCAGTTGCTGCATCTGAACATTTCCCGCCTCGATGATCTCCGATTCCTGCCTGCAGATCTCATGTAAAACGTTCTTCTCCAGATCCTCCAGCTGTCTCCTGATGTCTTGGAATAAATTGCTGACTTTTTCTTTCATATCGGATATGTTTTTGGGAATCTCCATCATATTTCTAATAACTCTCTGGAGTAGTTTCTCTGTATCATCGCTTTCTAAGGTCAAGGTCACCAGGAGGTCTTTGAGTTTTTTCCTTTTGTCCACGCTGGCTTTGTCCATGGTTTCCAGCTGATGGAATCTGTGCTCCTCGGCCAGGCAGTAGACGCAGATACAGACGTTGTCATTATGGCAATAATATTCCAGGATCTTCCTGTGAATGGGGCACTTCCTGTCCTCCATGGAGGTGGTGGGTGAGGTGAGGACATGTTCTGCCGATTTGTGGTGAACCTTCATGTGGTCATCACATAGAGAAGCTTGGCAGTGCAGACAGGACTTGACAGCCGGCACAGAGGAGTGAATACAATAGGAACAGAAGATCCCCGTCTCCTCCTGGGCTCCCTTATGGGGGGTTTTATCCTCAATCACCACTGACCAATCCAGCTGTCCAGATATCATTTCCTCCTCATCCAATTTACAGACCTGGCAGGAGCTGTGCCCACATCTCACAGAGTCTGCACAGCTATTCATACATCTAGGGCAGTAGGATTAACCCTGTGAATCTGAAGATGCCATCGGTGAAAGAAGAACTTCTTCAGAGAAGCTGCCAAACGCCAGTGACAACATTCACGAGCTGGGGAGGAGAAATGAATTTCTCTAGTTCTGTTTTCACAGATTTTATTGGTTTAGCGGAGTTGTTGCCAATATACCTAAAAGGGAGAAACGAAACTTCAACCAAAGGTTATTTGTTCAGAGCCCGGGGACAACATTGCACAAACTTTACTGAAAAATGTGCTCGGGGATAAATAAATATCAGTGAAATGATAAATGGCTGCTTTTATTTCCCTGTGCAGACAGGTGTGTGTGGACATACCTTGTATAGACAGCTGGGCGGGGCTAGGTTCTGTATGCCCAGGTACTTCGGCTTTAGGGGCCCATGTGAGTGGGTGGGGCTCCAGTATTTAGGGCGGGGTTATGTGATACCTTACATTGTAATAAAAGCTTTGGCAGGCTGTCCAGAAATGATAAATCGCTGCTTTTATTCCCCTGACAGCTGATGTGAACCCTGCACACCCACCTATTGTACTGCAGCATGCTGATGGGTGGCACAGAGCAAAGTGCTGGATCTGGCGCTGTAAGTGCCAACCAAGGGCAGACATACCTGCCTTAGCCAACCCGGGCCCCAGGTCAGGGGTCCTCTGTTAGCAATATCCACTACTGGTGCCAAGAGATTTTCCGATTTAGTATTCTAGGGCTGAAAAGTCCCGCCAGAAAATCCGGCTCTGTAAGTATCTGCCTGATCTGTCATGTGACAAGACTATGGAGTAATAAATGCCGGCGGATACTTGTAGAGCCTGCGTCGTGCTTTGCTTCTGCTTGTGTGCAATGACGTCATTGGCAGCAATATATGTAGATTTATATGTCACCCATCATATATTACCTGGAGCATTCATCTCACCTTTAGCACACCTGAGATGTTCAGCATACACAGGTAAGAGTCACCTGCACTCCAAGTGTTACCCCCCAACCCCCATAGCCTTCTAGGATTGTGATAACGAGGGCCAACATTTCTGTTACCTCAATCAGGGGGCGCTATATCAACTTCAGAATTTGACATGGGGACCCCCAGGCTCACCATGAAAAAAGGGCATCTACATTGGGCCCTTGAATTCTAATCTGTGGGGACCCAAACTTCTAGTACGAACGGTGTTATAAAAATGCTGCCCAATCACCGTCCCTCAAAAATCTTTGCCAAGGTGGGGCCATGAAAGTGTCAGGGTGCACAGGGATATTGGGGTTCAGGAATTGGCCAGCATTGCGTGATATATTATCAAAGGTCCGCACAGATCAGAATGCACCTGGGGGTCCACAATGTGTTTGCCAGGTTTTTGCATAAGCGGCCCTAAAATAGAACTCCAGACTGAAAGGGGAATAAAATATTTAGACAAATTTCTTTATTTGTGACTCCATATCACAGAATAGGAAGGAGGAAATATATTTGGGATGCAGATATCTATAAGGCTACCTGTACAGATGAAAGGAACCTTGACTAGCAGCACCACCATAGAGAGGCAGCACTCTACTCCCCTGTGCTAGGGATGGGCGGGGCCGTTTGTCAGGTGGGCGGATCCTGTGTTAACAGATGGGCGGGGATATACTCTGAATGGACATATGCGAGCGGTCAGTGGACATGTCTTGATATGTGGGCGGGACCGTGCGCTGCGTTGACATGTGACCGCACAGAGCTTGTAGGCGGGGCCAAGCCCGGTGTGACAAGGTGGGCGGGAATAGACTGTGTGACCAGCGCCTATGTGTGGGCGGAGCTTCAGTAATTATGGCGGGCTGAGGGCGGGGTTACGCGATACCTGACATTGTAATGAGTCTTGTCGGGCTGTCCTGGTCGCCATGGTGACGGTTGTGGCATCGCCTGCCCTGGCAACGTTCCCATTGCTGATACTGCGCCCCCTGCTGGGTGAGCGAATCTTCTCTTTTCCTCTTTTCTAAGCTGTTGAGAGATGAGGTACGGAAGTCACAGCAGGAAGTGCAGGTACAGGAAGAGCCGATAGAAAGTCCCGGTGTCACGTAGAGTCAGTGTCAGGTACGTTGTCACTTTGTCCAATTATTCTGCCCGGTGTCTGCCGTGATACCCTACTGACCCAGAGCCCCAAATCTCCAGCTTCCCCCACCCAGCCACATCTAATCACCCCATGGGACACAAACCGCTATTAGCAGCGCTCCTCATAGTGTCCCTGGGGTGTAAGGTAGCATTGCCCCCCCAATAACTCTGTGCACCAATCAGCAGCCAGGAGGAGGAGCTACAGACTTCTATAAATTCATCCATCCCATCGCTCATAGCAACAGGCTTGCAGCAGTTCAAATGAAGCGGGGTTCAGGAAAAACCAAAGTTCATGCTCCTGTCTGGGTGTTTTCTTGTACAAGGATGGCGGTTACACACAAAAAACAATAAAACAAATCTTGTGTGCCCCTCCCTACCTGTTTGGTGGATCCCTTTCTGGCTTATCTTGGAACAAACCAATAGGTGATCTCCTGCTGTGTTTTCCTCCTGAGCTCCCTGCATTCCCTATAAATACAGCTCCTCTGCTCCCTAATTCCCGGGGAAGACCCGGACATGGCCCGCGAGGCCAAGGAACCCTCCCAATGCTTCCTTGGCGGCTCCAGGAACCGGCTTCCCACAAAAGCCAACTAACTGACTGACTGGTTGGCTGTAGTAAGATTCAGTAAACCGGTTGCTGATTCCTTGAGGTCTGGTGAAACTTCATAATGGATGGGTGTTGAGGCTAGAATTGAGAGTTGAGGTCAGAGTGAAAGTCTGGGTTGAGGTCAGAATTAATAGGTCAGGGATGAGGTTTAAGGTCAGGTCTGAAATCTGGGTTGAGATCAGGATTGAGGTCTGGGTTGAGGTCCAGTTTGGGGTCGGGGTTGAGGTCAGGGCTCTGTCTAGGACACCCGAGTTCCTCTACACCACAAAGTGTGAAGCTCCATTGAAGTCTATATGGAGAGCTTTGGGTGTCCCATGGCTGGGAAGGTTCTAGGTAAGTAGCACCCAGGTGTTTTGTGTATTAAATGGCTCCAGGAATTGGGTACTATTAGTGTCAAACCGGACCTCAATCCTGATCTCAACCCAGATTTCAGACCTGACCTTAAACCTTATCCCTGACCTATTAATTCTGACCTCAACCCAGACTTCCACTCTGACCTCAACTCTCAATTCTAGCCTCAACTCTTTCCTCAACACCCATCCATTATGGCCGTGGTTTTGCAATGATGAGACAGGCCTTCTCTGAAGTTTCACCAGACCTCAAGGAATCGGCAACCAGTTTACTGAATCTTACTACAGCCAACCATTACTGAAAAGATAAATCTGCATGAGAATAAATCATAGCACTGTAGTAGGGGAAGCTCCGCACACATACATGTATGTCCCCCCTATAGATCTTGTCACATATAACCTGTGTTCTGGGTTTGTTGGATATGCAAAGGAGGATTTCTGGTGTCACGTGTTGGAGGTTCAGTCATCTCCTCCTTTTCTTTTGCAGAATGGAAGAACCTGTTCAGGAAAGTGGGGATTGCCTCCAGGAAGCGCCACCAAATTTTTCTTTTGGGGTGATTGCAGATGTCCAATACAGCGATAAACCCAACGGGCTGAGCTCCTGGAAGATCATGAGATACTTCCAGCAGAGTCTGCTCCACCTACAACAGGCCATCCAGGAATGGAATGGGGAAGAGCCTCCTCCTAGATTCGTATTGCAGCTGGGGGACATCATCGATAGCTGTAACCGCAATGTGGGCAAGTCGCAGGAGGCCCTGGAAACGGTCCTGAGGGACATCGACCAATCCAATGTTCCTTTCCATCATGTCTGGGGGAACCATGAACTCTACAACTTCAAACGGGATTTCCTGAGACAGACCAAGCTGAACACATCATCGATGGAGGATGGACGGCGAGATGGTCCCAAAGAAAGCAATGATGAAAGTGGCCCCCTCCTGGACTACTATGCCTATCACTTTAGTCCTCATGGCAAATTCCGTGTCGTTATGGTGGACACCTATGATCTGGGTGTTTTGGGCAGGAAGGTGGACAGCAAGGAACTCCAGGAATCCTTAGACTTCCTGGAAAGAGCCGAAGAAGAAAATCCAAACGGTATGTAGAAGAGGTCAGAAGTTTATTACTATGGAGGTCCGAACCTCAAAGACCATCATTGTGTGCAAGCTTTATGTCCTCCTGTTCAGAGCTTACACGGCGTCAAGGACCCCATGTGGGGGGAGGGAAAGATCATTTTTCTTTTACTCCCTTTACATCTCCTCAGATTGCTTGGTGTAAATATATTCACTACATATGGATCCTGCATAGGGATGTGCCCTGTGGTTTATAGGGTGCGGTCAATCTTACTAAATTGGGAATTAACTCTCATGATATGTTTTTCTCAAGGAAGTTCAGGCATATGAATAAATTGTTACATTTTTTATCATGTAGGCTCCAGTAACCATCTTGTAACATTTAATGGGGGACTCGGCCCCAAGCAACTCTCATGGCTGGATGAAGTCCTCACATACAGCGACCAACACCACGAGAGGGTCATCATTGTCGGTGGGTCCTTTGTAACAGTGAAGA
>NC_092860.1:979169-991389 GCF_032062135.1 Pyxicephalus adspersus
CAATGGGGAGATTTCCCCCAGTAGTTTGTGTCTCTGCCCCTCCCACAATGGGGAGATTTCACCCAGTACAGCTCCTCCTACAAGACCACCAATGGTGTACATTTGGCCCCCCCTGAGTTTTGTTGGTGATGGAGGGTAAACCACTAACAGGGATTTGCAGATTTCCCAATAGAAAATGAAACCTAAGATCCTCTGGGAGGTGAAACAAATTTCAGTACAATTTTCATACAAAGTATATATATATTTTGTTTTTTGCAATTTCTGATTCCTGGATAATCTGACTTTGTGCTGTTTATTACAGGTCACACCCCGATCCACCCTAAGGCCAAACGCACTCCGTGCCTGGCATGGAACTACCAAGACATCCTCCGAGTCATTCACTCTCACCAATGTGTGGTGTGTTACTTCGCCGGACACGACCACAGCGGGGGGTATCACCAGGATTCACAAGGCATACACCATGTCACCATGGAGGGCGTTATAGAGTCCCCCCCTGACACTAACGCCTTTGGGACGGTGGATGTTTTTGAAGACCGGATGGTTCTTCGGGGAAGAGGAAGAGTGAAGAGCAGAATTCTCCTCTATCGGGAGATCCACCCGGCCTCATCCTGCTGCTGCCTCACATTTGAGAAGAAGAAGAATTTGTAATAAGTTTATTGATTGTTGGCTTGCTGTAATTTCCCCAAATCCTAAGGTCAGGGGTGATTGTGGATCGCACCTCAGGGTCCATTTTACAGCCCTGACTGAAGGATTGTACAAAGTGCCTTCCCCGCCTGATCCAAAAATATTCATTTCACCACATTGTGTAAGCCTTTCTGTAACTTCTCACCTGGTGAAATAGTGCCATGTGTAGGTGATGGTACATTAGATGCAGGACTACCCATAGCAATACCACATCCAGGGCAGAATGCATGCACACTCTGCTCTCTCCCCCTCTCCTCTCTCCCTCTCCTCTCTCTCTCCTTCAGAATTGTGTAAATGTCATTTCCTTATACACTCATAGTCCGCGTATTGCCCATTTACTCCGATAGCCAAGTGGAAATTGCTGTCCTTGGTGGTGATTGCAGGTTTGGGAAATCCCGAACAATCTCTGGAGGAACCCTAAATGAGGGCATTGTACTTCATCCCAGCTAATGTTGGCACAACTGCGCTGCTAACCACCCCCGGGTGCTTAGTTTGAACCTCCATGCATCTGGAAATGGTAAGCAGTGTTGACATGCGTTCCTGAGCAGAAACTGAAATACGAGTGAATGGTTGCAGTGCAGTTTCTT
This sequence comes from Pyxicephalus adspersus, assembly GCF_032062135.1. Classification (NCBI taxonomy): domain Eukaryota; kingdom Metazoa; phylum Chordata; class Amphibia; order Anura; family Pyxicephalidae; genus Pyxicephalus; species Pyxicephalus adspersus. The sequence continues at coordinate 980,441 of NC_092860.1, forward strand.
GCACAAACCCCAAAGAGAAGAGGTGACTCCCAGATGCCTGAACATTGGTAGCACAAAGTGAAAGTTACACGGGGGGATTTAGATAAAAATATGAGTTCTTAAGCTGCATCACCCACAAGGCCAAAGACATAGGGACCTGTATTCCCAACCTGCCCCCTCCTCCCCAACACACTAATAGGCCCATGGGCAATCATTTCCTACACGGTGAAATCTGCGATGCCCCCCCCCCACCTTCACTGCAGGATCCTCTAACTCTGATAATAAATCCTGGGAAGAATCATTGTCCAACTCTGAATAAAATGAGATCTCAGTGGGTAGCACTCCGGCCTTTGCAGCGCTGGGTCCCAGGTTGGAATCTCAGTCAGGACACTATCTGCATGGAGTTTGCAGGTTCTCCCCGTGTTTGTGTGGGTTTCCTTTGGGTACTCCGGTTTCCTCCCACATCCCAAAAACATGCAGTTCGGAAAATTGGCTTCTCACCAAAATTGCCCTTAGATTGTATTAAAGACATATGACTATGGTAGGGATTAGATTGTGAGCTCCTCTGAGGGACAGCTACATGACTATGGGCTTTGTACAATGCTGTGTAATGTCAGTGCCATATAAATACTGTGTAATATTATTCTCCAACATCATTCACCTGATCCGACAAGAAACAATCCAACCGTCCTGGACCTTATCGGCTATTCATGGAGAAAAGGGGGAAGGTTCTGTTGGCACGAGCAATCCCCCACAGCAAGATCATATTGAATTTATTAAACTTTTCAATGACAGTTTCCCTTTATATCAGTAATACCTCAATGCCCCTTGTAGCAGAGCTTCTTATGTTCTCAGTGGGGATGTGATGTCTGCTCACCCTGACCTTTAAAGAGAACCTGTACTGCAATAAATATTATGATCATGGTGTTAGGGAGGAGAAGAGAGGTCACAGTTCTTCTAGATGTTAAGCGCTATGTTTAATGAGAACCTGTCACCATCCAGAGCTAAGGGACACAATCTCTTTAAAGCCCCCATCACCCCTTAAGTGTGTTTTGGGGTAGCTTCAGTTTTGCACCTTGCAATGTGTACTGCATGCGTAATGCATTTGCAGTAAAGATTTAAAGTGTAATAGCAAATTACTAAATTAGGGTACAGAGTGCAGGATGCCTGCAAGGATCAGAAGGAACCCATATACACTGCAGCCAGATCCCAAGAAACGATTCCTATTGGAGGATGATAATCCAACATCTGTGTCCCCCTTTATCTAAATATTGCCCTCTCAGGTCTCCTCTCCACCCCATGTTCATTCACTAAGCATGCTGAGAAACCTAAATCAACCTCACCCCAAATCCTCGTGCATGCTGCTCAATTCAAATCTACACAGTACACATGAAAATGATAAAAATTCATATAATGTGCTGAAATGAAAACACAATATTTATAAAATTATACTAATGACATCACTAAAACAAAAATACAAATAAAGAATTAATCCTATTGTGATCAAATTGAGCCAGATCAGTGTATTGATGGGCCACCTACCCTGGAGCTCAGCTGCCTTTCTTCAATTTTGGGGAGGAACCCTTGAAATAACCTTCAGGGAACATCTTTTATAATTAATTTATCTCCAGCTCACAGTACATTAGTATGGTGGTCAGTGGGAAGAATTCCTCTTACATTGCTGGCCAGTGGGAAGAATGTCACCCTTAGCCAGAAAGATCATTGGTGTCACCGAAACTGACCCTAGAGTTAGAATCTACTCATTGCTCAAGGAAGCCTTAGCGCCCCCTGGAGGAACCCTGGTTGACAAACACTTGTATAGGAATTTGTTTCAGCGCTACAACTTTATGTATGGGTGCCATGGAGAGCGAAGTGGGGCGGCAGAGGGACCAGTAGCTTTCGGTCATTGAATGAGTTTGGATGCACAATTTTAGAGAAATGGAGTCACCAGACCATACCATGGCATCTATGTGGACGGCTGACTTTCCCCAAACACAACAATACATCAATTTCTCTAAATGGAAGCTGAGCATTGCAAACAAGCATAATGGATACTACAGAGCCTGTACAGGCAACATGGAACATTACAGACCAGTGGTCGCCAACCTTTTCGGACCTACAGACCATTAAAAGTCCGAACTGCACTTCCCCCAGAGTGACGTCATGATGCCAGAACAGCCCTGGGCCTACAATCAGTACGGGAGATGTGGTCTGACCCCTGTTGGGAGGTACACCAGCCAGAGCCACGGACCACCAAAATTTTATCACGGATAATTTAATCTGCAGACCACCGGTTGGCCTCCGCTGTTACAGACAGTTATGAGAGCTTCTAGCTGTTTCTTCTCACCCAACCATTACTTAGTAAGAAGCCAAGATGGAGGGGCTCGGTGAAGGAGGCATTGAAGGTGTGGAGGTATCGGATTGGTTCACATAACTCCAAAATCCAAATTGATTCGGAATCTCAGAGAGGAAAACTTATCGGATAAAAGTATATCTTTGCTGTTATGTATCACCGAACATTGGTTGTTACACCGACGTAAACACCAGGACTTGTCGTTGTCTCCAATGGCGGACTGCTGCCCTCTCCGCTCTATGCTGGGGTAGGCCATTCCCAACCTCCAGTTCCCAGATTCACTGGTCTCCACATCCCAAAAGTGCTGACCAGATGAGAAACTCCGGGTGGTCAGAATCAGGTTATACTGAAACCTTAGCCGTGCCGCCGGAGGGTTCTGATTGGCTGCAGACCAAGTGGCCATTTAGAGGTCATCGGATACAAATATTTTACAACCGGCAGTGTTTATATCAAGAAGCACAGAGGGATAATTACCTGGATGATATACTTTCCTTACAAAGGTTATAAAATCTGCTATACCAGGGTTGTCAAAGTCTGACCCTCAACATCCTTTTTTTTTGGCCCCCATGGGAATCCTAAATATGAACTGCAGCTGGCCCACCGCTGTATTGAAATAGCGCGGCTGCTACAATTCCCAGCATCACTGGCGTCTATAGACCAGTGAGCTCTCTGCCTATACGTGGCCCCGCATTGGACTGTTTTATAGACGCAAATAATGCCGTGATGTTTAGTAGTGGCGCTATTTCAATTAAGAGTTAGTTCCAGCGGCGGGCCATTCATAAGATTACAGCACTCCGCCTCAGCTTTTCCTTGCTACTGATCTGATCTGAATGGTTGGATTTTCATAGAAGAATAATATTATTATTATTATTGTTAGTCTGTGCAAAAAGGTTACCATTGAAATTTAACTCAGAAGGCTACAAATAAAGAGGCAGAAGATATTTTCTTAATAATAATATTAAAAAAAAAGTTTTATGCTCCTTTATTATAGGTTAGTTCCAGATTGAATGCGAAGCAAAGGGTTTATATCTAATGAGAAGGAAACATTTCCTCAATTTTTTCAATAAATTTCAAGGTCGGCCCGTGAGTTGGTCTAAGTTTTTGATTTTGGCCCTCTGTGTATTGGAGTTTGACACCCCTTATCTATATAAATATATAAATGTCTCAGAAATAGACCCTCATCCAGTTCCCCAGTCCTTGGTTTCTCTCCTTCTATGTCCTCATTATCACCAAATTCCTCCTTCTCCTTGTCTTGTAGGATGGTCAATGGGTCAGTGGTGTCACACAGCTCCGTAATGTATTGCTTCTTCCCAATCATTTCATCCTTCTTTATTTCCAGCTGTTGGATCAGATCTGAGATGGACGATGAGATCTCCTCCTGCCTCCTCCTCCAGATCTTCCAGCTGTCTCTGGATGTCTCAGAACAGGGCAGTGACTCTCTCTTGCTTTTTCTGGTACTCCATGTCGCTGTTTCTGCAGAGCTTTGATTCTCTTTTCAGCCACCTCTGTCTTTGAGGTTAGTTTATCCAGAACAGTTCTCAGTTTCTTCTTCTTATCCCCAAACGGGTCATTGAGCAAAGCTTCCTGATGTCCTCTGTGATCTCCAAAGGCCAAACAGGAGCCACAAATACACGCTGAATCTTTGCAGCACACATACCTCAGCATTTCCTTATGAAAGCGGCATTTCTGCTAGGATATGTTCTGAGGACTTGTTGTGGACTCTTAGGTGTCCATCACACAGGAAACATTCACACAGCAGTCACAATTTAACAGCAGCTACAGACGGGTGAATGCAGTAAGTGCAGAAGGAAGCAGAGTGGTCCTGGTTGGAGGTTACAGGCCGGAGAACCTCGGATATGTTGGGTGGAGTGGTGTACTTTATGGAGTCTTGAGACAAGAATAAACTCCAGACGCCTCCTGTGTATCCAGAATATCCTCGATACAGACCCGGCAGAAGTTGTGTCCACATCTCAGAGTTACCGGATCTGTAAAATCATTCAGACATATGGAGCAGTTCAGCTCATTTCTCAGATCAGCAGATGCCATGGCAGACAGCGAGCAGAAGATTGTACAATCCAGGGCCTTCAGCAGCTACAATGAGATTTTTCCTGTGTCATATTCTATCTGGGCTGGTCAATGAGATAACAGCACAAGCTCTGATTGGATGGAAAGTAAGATCCTGCAGACACCTATACACTGCACAGATAAGAAGCCAATGAGTAAAACGTGCACAGGTTGTATAGAAGAGGTACAAAGGTAAAGGTATACATTGTACTGACCTCATGGGTACAGGTAACACACAAAATGATAACTTAGTCTGAGAAGCGGAACAAATGGCAGGACAACCTTTATAATGTGACAGCAGAATCAGAATTATAATAATGAAAAGGTAAAGGAGGTGCCATTAAATGCTCGGGGGGTCAGTTCGGCCCGGTGGGGGGCATTACAGGCATTGGATATAAATCTATATTTGACCTCTGAGTAGTATGCATACACAACAGAATCTCCCAAGCATTCCTTTTTAAAGTTATTGGATATCCTCTAAGATTTAAAACTTTGTGACCTTCTTCTGTATATGTGCCTTAGGAAATTAGATCGACATGCAGAAGTAGAGTTTATTACCCCCACAGGAATCCATGATTCACACACCCTTTCCTTTGTATGGTTGGGTTTATACGAGACTTCTGGCATTCACCTCCATATATCGTCTAGCTGCACGTATCTATTTAACATAATAACTCCAGTCCTCAGCTTGTCCGTCTCGAGCTTTCACTGAGGAAGCCATCAAAGCGAAACGCGTCGGGCTAACAGAGACAAAAAGGAGCTCACGTTTATTGTTTTCAAGTAACTTATCTTTTTCATTGACTTAATAGGTTTTTATACCTAATTTATTAGAAATATTTGATGTTGAGCTTGGGAGAATCAGAAACTGGAGCTTTTGTATTCCAATTTGTATCCTGATGATAAATTTGATGTAAAAGTTTGTTCAATATAAGTAGCCAAAAAACCCCCTCTGATTGCCGTTCTATTTAATATATTCTAAACTCCAGGGGCTGGCTAACGACGTAATTTATATTAACATGAAAGTATAACCATGCCGCCTTCTTTCTATAGCACATAGAGGATGGAAAAGATAGGAGGATTGTCAGGGGCCGATTTCTTATGTCTAATATTTGTGATCCAGCAATGGCTGCTTAGCTGCCAAATAAACGTCCTGCAGCACAAATTCTGATAATTTAACCAAATACTACTCTAAACTGAATACAATACAAACTCTGATGGGGAACATTGGATATCGGAAATGCATTGACGACATCTATAGATCATAGGTGAAAATAGGCACCAACTTTATATGACCTGCGGGGAATCACCCCATGGAGTGTCACCTGTCCCAGGGCCATCTCTGAGCCACCCTATGGGCCCGTCCTTAGACCTACGCTGAAATCTATAATGAGGATATGTGGTCATTAGGCTTCTTGCTCTCCTGCCTGGAGGTCTCTCTTGAATTGGTGTTATTATTATTATTATTAAACAGTATTTATATAGCGCCAACATAATATGCAGTGCTGTACATTACGTAACAATTTGGTGGCTGGCTTCAGTTGCCCCTGTCCATAGCCGGCATCCTGGAGGGTAAGGGATAAGGAATAGGCATTTTATCTTTGAGACAAGGGCATGTGATTTTTTTTTCTTGATGCATAGCGTTATTTCAATGCACCTACCTTGGGCTTTGAACCCCCCATCACCCATCATATCTTCATATGCAGAGTAACATAAGGAATGTGTTGTGCCAGAGATTACCTGTTCCAGCTCCTGAATAATTTAGAATCCGCTCCTGAAATCTGACATCATATCAATATTGTAAGCACCTACAAATCTTCGTGTTATCTGGGGACAGAGGGGCATAGAGAGCCTCAGGGTGCAGGAGACTAAACCAAAAGGGCAGCATGGTGGCTCAGTGGTTAGCACTCTGACCTTTGCAGTGCTGGTTCCCAGGTTGGAATCTTGGCCAGGATAATATCTGCATGGAGTTTGCAGGTTCTCCCCGTGTTTGTGTGGGTTTCCTCCCACATTCCAAAAACATGCAGTTAGGTTAAATGACTTCCCCCATAAATTGAACTTAGATTGTATTAATGACATATGACTATGGGGGGGGGGGACATTAGATTGTGAGCTCCTATGAGGAACAGCTAGTCGCATGACCATAACTTTGTACAGCGCTGTGTAATATGTTGGCGCTATATAAATACTGTGTAATAATTGGGGTTCAAACGTTGCTCCCCCTCCTTCTGAAAATGCTAGTTGCCTGGTTGTCACGCTGATCCAGCGACTTCAACACTGACCGAGGAAAACAATCCATGAAACGGTCCATCAAGTTGCTTGTACAGATTGATATTTTTATTAGTACGAGGCAGAGCTACAGCCAATCACATCCACATAAGGAGATTATATATATCAAGGTGCTCATGTACATTCTACAAATCCCTCCCTCTCCGCATTATGTTTATTAGAGATACTACATACAGCCAAATCTGATAAACTTATTATTACATGCGTGTACCGGTCCAATGGCAATCATTCTGGTGTGTGAAGTCCGATACCAATAAAGCTCTCCTAGGCTGCAGAGAAAACACTTTCATCAGTGAGCTGGAATAGATTGGAAGTCATGTTTTCAGTCCTGGACCAGATCCATTCCAGGTTTGCAGGATCACCTAGCTTTACAGATAAAAGTGCATGCTCTCCAGCCAAGGAGAATAATAAATCAGCACCAATGAGTACAACGATCCAAATCAGGAGCTACTGATACAGAAGGGCAGAAGGCGTCCAGAATCCGGCTCCCCACCGAGGTTTATTTGTAACGTTCCCAATCGGTGTAATCGGTCATCTGTGCGGTTCTATTACTTTGGTGATAACATGATGATAATGAAACATTTCTCAATCTTTGTGATGGAAACATTCCACTCAATGTTTTCTTCAATCAAATCCTTTCCCCCATTATTGCAGAGCAGATTTAGTGAATGGAGGCCGGAGGGCAGATTCAGTGAATGGAGGCCGGAGGGCAGATTCAGTGAATGGAGGCCGGAGGGCAGATTCAGTGAATGGAGGCCGTCCTCTCCTCCTCCTGTGTGACTGACTGTCATTTGCAACCCCTATTTATTGTACAGCGCTGCGTAATATGTTGGCGCTATATAAATCCTCTTTATTATTAATAATTCACCAAAGCCTCACCAATACCTTTTCCTTATTACTGAACTGAGATTGTAATGAGTGAATCTGAATATCGCTCACCCACAAAAAACAAAACCCCCAACACGTACAATAAATTCTGCTACCTCAGATGACGGTTTTGCAGTGCTGCGGCCATGACGTCCTCATCTCCTTGTTGATGAAGATATAAAGCCAGATTATAAAGGGGAGGACCGAGACGGAGACGGCAATCAGCAGCCTGGGGCCACCTATGGACTTCCTGTAAGGAATAGGGCGTGATATGGCGATGTGATACATACAGCCCGGTACCTGGGGTATGAGAGTCAGAAAACGGACACTTACCTCCCAGAATTCCGGCACAGGAGCAGCCACAACACGATAATCGCCAATCCTGAGAGCTCCCTGGGGGGACAAAACCAAATAAACGGGTGACACAACCTGATCATGTGACCAGAGGGGTCGGATTATGGTCACCAAATGGAAATCCCAATTCATGAAAAGTCTGAGCTTTGTAGTCATCAATACATCATCCAATCCTACAGAAATACCGGGAATATTGGGAACCAACAGCCAATAGGATCATTCCTAAAGAGAACCTGTACCCTGCACCCACTGCCATTCACCTGTGTAAAGATTGTGTCAATGTCCTGTAAGGTCACATTCACTGCAATGCACACTATGGTGCTGGAATACACCCCGCCATGAGGACTCACCTGCCCTCCTCCTCGTGTAATATATTTTTCTTGCCGTCCAGAAGTAAAGAAACAAACAGACGGGAAGCTCCAAGCAGACACAACACGGAATGGAGGTCGGATAACGTCTTCCAGATCACATGACCTGCACGGGGAATCAGAATAACGTTTTGTATTAGAAGATTTCAGCCCCCAATAATAATGGTTCCACCTCAGCCATACAGCACTACCCGGAGCCCGGGAGCAGCAACCAAAGCTGTATCCTAATATTCCCAGAATTCCCTCTGATGGAGGGGAGAATCACTGGAACAGCTGGGTATTGGTCATTATATTTCCGAATATGTTACTGTTATCCAATCAGATTGGTGACCCTTCCCCCGTCATTGAATGATAAGGGAAGCCCCAGGGTGGGGTGGTGCAGTGTGTTGGGGTTCGGTCTCCTATGCCATCTCTTACCCGTTATGTCCGGTTTTATGCTGAGCAGAAGGATGAGGCTGGCCGGTATTACATAGATCACCTGAAATACAGAACACAGGGGCTATACGTGACATTCTGTACACTGGGCTATACGTGACATTCTGTACACTGTGTTATACGTGACATTCTGTACACTGCGCTATACGTGACATTCTGTACGCTGCGCTATACGTGACATTCTGTACGCTGCGCTATACGTGACATCTCTCAGACCGCGCAATGAATTTAGTATTTCATTTTGTTCAGTGTACAGATTCCCTTTGGCTGTGAAGTTGAAGGTTCTGCAGATTCACTTACAATCCACACGCCGGCATCGGGATCATTGATCTGTGAAGGAATAGACATGGTGTCGGCTGTTAGGAGAAGCTGATGTATAAAATAATAATAAATCAGATAAATCTCATTATGTGACCCCTCCCTGATCTACAAACCCACAGCCAATGAAATCAGTGCAGCAATCACAGGAGAACGTGTCATGACTCCACCGGGACAGGAAGTGGGAGGAAATCTCTCTAATGGAGCCCCAGATATATATACCCCCCACACTTCCAATCTGCCCCCCCGGGCTATAATCCCCCCCACACTTCCAATCTGCCCCCCTGGGCTATAATCCCCCCACACTTCCAATCTGCCCCCCCGGGCTATAATCCCCCCACACTTCCAATCTGCCCCCCGTGCTATAATCCCTCCACACTTCCAATCTGCCCCCCCCGGGCTACAATCCCCCCACTTTATAGATCCGGTACAATGCGCATGATTCTTCTGTTGCTAAAAATGTCCTAAAAACATCTCAGCCAATAGAAAGTGACATTGAGAGGTCTCAGTCCGGGAGAGTTCAGAGGCTAAGTTTGGAAAGTTCACTCTCACCTTTCACCCTGAAATAAAGGTGAATGTATGATTCAAATTTAGCTAATTATGAAGCTGAGAATTCTGTGCACAGATTCACCCTCAAAGGATATTTAGTGAAAGTCACATTCACCGCTTCATTGACACCCACATGGGGGGGGGACAAAAATCACCCAAAGAACTCACCTGTACAAAGGCGGCCAGAGAGAAGAACGCTGACATCAGCAGATTGCAAACCCTCCAGAGCGCCATCTGCTGGTCAGTACCCAACATGGAGCCCAGGGGCCCCCAGCATGGCCCCTTCACAGTGCCCTCCATGGTCCCCTCTACAGTTCTCTGAATTGTCCCCTCTATGATCCCCACTACCAATCCCACTATAGAACCAATGTGATCCCCAAATAGTCCTCACTGTAGCCCCCTTTCCAGTCCCACCCAATGCCCCTCTAAGTCCCCAATATTGTCCCCCCTCTCTGTAGACCCCTCTACTGTCCCCACTGTGATCTCCACTATAGTCCTCTATATGGTCCCCACTGTAGTTCCCTATAGTCCCCCCCTCCCTTCTGATCCCTCCTGTAACCCCCACTAATGCCCCCCTGTAGTCCTCTTCTCCGTCCTCTCTATTGCCCCCTCTGTAGTCCTGGCAGTCTGTATGCAGATTGGGTTCCTGTATCCTCTTCTCTCATTCGCTGACACGCTTCCTGCCTGTTACAAAGCCCCGCCCTTTGTAGTAATAGCTCCTCCCATAATCCCTCCCACTTCCCCACAGCTTAACCCCTTGATGCCCAGCACAGGTGACCCAGAACTTTTTGTATCTTTTTGTGTCCTCACTGTTATCAGTTTCCTGGAGCGCTGCATTGGTTTCCGGATTTGATATTAGATTTATTTTGTAATTTTTGGCCAAATAAGTAAACTGTGAGCCATGTTGGTGCGATGGGCCGGTGCCCATGTGTGGTGACCATTACCTGTGGGTAGAATGTAATGTGGGTCACATGATCAGCGGGTGCTCTGAGATGGTTATCCTTCTGATCTGACACAGAAAGAGCATGTTTTCATGCATTACCTTTGGACTCCAATCAATGGGCCGGCAGTGCTGCAAAATGTCCCAGAAAACAGAGATGTCCCAATGTTTCTGACAGTAACTCACATGTATCAGGGCTGCGCTGCCTTACAGGATCATGGGAACATTTACAAAGATGTCACTGCAATGCGCTGATGCATGTAACGTGCTCATCATCACAACGCATTTGTTTTGGCCGCATGATGTCACAGCTAACATGGCATGCCATGGGCTGCTCTCATTCATTTGCAGCTTTTGGTCATGTGATCTGGTCACACCGCAAGCCACAAACAGGCCCAAATGTGGACTAATGCAACATCCATCCTTCCCACCTACC
>NC_092860.1:992238-999533 GCF_032062135.1 Pyxicephalus adspersus
ACAAGACTTCTCTAGAGCTGCCCCGACTCTCTGGAATGGTCTCCTCGTCCTATTCGGCTTGCTCCTACTTTCTGCTCATTTATAACCCAACGCTTCCCCCTCACCTACCCGTCTTCTTCTGTCTCCTAACCCCTCACTACTCCCACCATTCCATATCCCCCTCCTATTGTGATGCTTCCCCCACCTCCTAGATTGTAAGCTCTTCAGGTCAGGGTCCTCTCCTCCTCCTGTGTCACTGTCTGTATTAGTCTGTCATTTGTAACCCCTATTTATTGTACAGCGCTGCGTAATATGTTGGCGCTATATAAATCCTGTTTATGAATAATAATAATAAGACACAGTGCAGCCCCGGAGGTCACATTTCCAGGGGTCATCAGGCTTCTGAATTCCTGTCACTGGGCTGTGTGTGTCTTGTAGCTATCATGTGACTGCAGTGCAGCAGATCGCAACTCCGAGATAGAGGTGTCACGGACTACCGCGTGAGGGGCGTGTCAGAAGGCGAGTAAGTGGGAGGGGCCAAAAAGCAGTAGAGGGGTCAGCGGGATGTAAGTGGGCGTGGCTTTTGAGTAGTAAGTATGAGTGGGTGTGTCTGTGGGAGGGGCTGATGAGTAATGGGGCCGTACTGACGTAGCTAATAGCGGGTTAGCTGCGCTTCCTCTTCCCTATAAGGCGATGCAGGGAGTTAAGTGGGTGTGGTTTTGCGCTTTAGGCCCACCCCAGTTTCAGGCTGTGGCATGATGACGTCAGCCGGCGTGCTGGTAGGATTGTTGCGCTGTGAGCTGCACCGAATATTCGCTACTTCCGTGTTCAGAAGTAAGATTCGCTGTCCGTCCGTCGTGTTCTGTGACACTTTGAGTGGGCTGAGTGTAATAAGAGAGCCTTGGGGCCCGGTACAGCACATGTAGCCGGTTTGTCCATTTTTTGGCTTTGTGCTGTAGTAATGCATGGTGACATGCATGGAAATGTACATTATGTGTCCAGTACTGCATGGGTCAATTTCCATTGGTACCGTCCATTCCCAATGACACCCTGAATGTGCTGGCATGCATTGTGCTGCGACATGCGACCGTCCCAGGAGTAATGCATGGTTGGTGTATGGAGCGCTGTACTGCATTGGGCTGTACTGCACCGCACATGGGAATGACCCGGATACCCCATTATGTCTGTGCTGCGGGAACATGCATGCATTATAAATGGCACCAGTGCATTGTGGTGTGGTTCAATCCCACAAACTCCATCACTCTGATCTGTGGCCCCCTGTAAAGCCGCATACACACGTGCAGTTCTTGTCGTTGGAAAGGATCTTTCACCATCCTTTCCAACGATAAGAACCGCACGATGTATGAACGAGTGTTGTACATACAGCACCGTTCTGCTCTATGGAAAGGGGAGGGGGAGAGCGACGGGGCGGCACCCTGCTGTGCGCTCTCCCCCTTCCCTTGCATTAGGATCGTTCATCGTTTGTGGATCTGCCAGGACGGATCCACGGACGATGAACGACGTGGGCTGTACACACGCCAGATTCTCACCCGATATTCGGCCGAGAAAAATTTAATGTGTGTACGTAGCTTTAGGCTGCCATTGAAGTTATGCAGCACATGGGAGTTAGTGCTAGTTCCTGCAGCAAATAGGGCTGAATTGCCACATCGCATTACCATGGATTGTGCTGCATCCCTTATTTTCCCTAGCGATGCATTGGCACCATTCTCCAATTTTCACATTACAGCCCACATTATTGCATTTAATGCATGATAACCGCAGAGCCTGTTTGCATGCTGCGCCTCCAGAGAAATGCTGCATTTTATAGGCATGCTATGTCTACACATAAAACCGCAGGTGTGATGGCTTTTTTATTGAATTGCCATCCCTCAATGACAGGGATGATACCTAAAACTACAACACCTGAAGGCTGCACAGATCAAAACCCAAACGTCCAAAATTGATGCAAATAATGCGACCAAGCACATTGCTGTGAGGTGTCATTCTGCAGCCGGGGTTACACTTTCTCACCATCGTGCATTGCATTAGTGCAGCACATTGACAGCAACCACAATGTATAATAAACACAGGAATGCTCTGTTATTGGCAGCACAAGTTGCTGCATTACCATGCATTGCAGTACATGTGATTTGGAGACGCATTGCAGGGGAGAAGTGTGGCCCCCTCCCCCAAATCAACACCCCAATGTGTTTTGTGTGCATAGCACTTAATAATAAAACTGCTGCAACCCAATCACACGGCCATGCAGTGTGCAGCAATAGAATGTATGGAGAATTAGCTGCTCCTGCAGCCATCATTTCCCGTCTTCATGCACTCCGGTGATGGCTGCATGGCATTTCTCAATATGCTTTCCCTGACGGTGACAACAGTAGTCCATGGCTGTGTAATGTGTGCTGGCCACCTGTGACAACTCAGGTGTACAAGAAAGGATCAGACTGTTGTCACCTTTTAACAGAAAGTGCCTGAACAAGCACCTTTATGGCAGGATCACCGGTTATTATAATGATAGCTGCAGATTTACAAAGATCAAAAATAACTATCGCTAATGTGCTGTTAGCAGCAGATCATTCACAGTTTTTGGTGCATTGGAAGGCTCTTTAAATGAATGAACTATGCTCATGCATGTCATCACGCATGCTTTTCTAAAAACTCATTAGGCGTAGTAGTGTCACTGAGCCCCTAAAGCACCACCCCAACCAGAGCAGGGGGGGGGGGCTCTGTCAGTCTTTTACCTGCAGTCTGGGTGCATGCTGGGTAATGTCCTCTGAGCTCCCTTCTAATCACAACCAATGAATTCTTCTTTGTCTTTAGGGGCAGAAATGTCGGGATTACCAGAAGAGAAGTCATTGGATGAATGTCAGGAGCCGCTATTCACCTTTGGGGTGATTGCAGACATTCAGTACGCAGACAAGGATGATGGGTATAATTATGTGAAGACGAGGATCAGGTATTACCGGAGCAGTTTGTCTTTATTGCAAGATGCAGCACAGGATTGGGCCTCCGAACCGGCCCAGCCGGCCTTCATCCTGCAGCTCGGTGACATCATCGACGGCTTCAACGCTCCCCTGAAAACCTCAGAGACGTCGCTGGCAAAAGTCCTGGCCGAGTTTGAAAAGCTAAAAATCCCCGTCCACCATATTTGGGGCAACCACGAATTCTACAATTTCAGCCGCAAGAATCTGATGGAATCCCAACTGAACAGTGCGCACCTGGGGGAGGCGGAGGTGACGCCTGCGGAGGGCGCCAGTGACCCCGAATCCTTCTATGCTTATCATTTCAGCCCTTTCCCTAAATTTCGCCTCCTTCTCATTGACTCGTATGACCTCAGCGTCATCGGAAGAGATCCAACCAGTCACAAGTATGGGAAGTCCCTCAAAGTCCTGAAGCAGAAGAATAAAAATGCAGATCTGAACAGTCCAGCAGGTAGATAACTGACGGCTGTGACAACCTGAACCAGAAAATGATAAATATTTAATAGATGGACCCAGGTACTGCGGCCTAAATGGCACCAAGCATGGCTGTTCACACAAATAAACTGCAGCCAAATTCATTCCCTGGTCGCTGCTTTGGGTGCATGGGCCGGATATCATGCAGGTGCACCCAGGGCTGTAACCAGGAAATGATTTTTGCCTGCGGTGCAGTGTAGTCAGCAGGTAACTGGTGAAGTCTGGCAACGGGTCTATAGGAAGGCACGGGTCCAAGACCTGATCGTAAAACAGGCCAGGTCAGCAGGTGGTACCAAATCAGAGTGCAAAGGGTCACAAGACTGGACGGGGTCATCAGCAGGCACTCCTGGGGGTACTGGTCCAGCAGACAAAGCCAAGGTCAGCAGTAGGTGGAAATCTAAGGGTAGGCAGGGTAAGGGAATGTGACCATTCACACACACGGGTCAGGCTGGGCAATACATTTCCTGTAGGGTGCCACGTCTGACACGGCTGTAAGGGCATCACAAGCTAACATGCAGGTCACCTGGGAGTCCCGTGTGTGTGTCCTGGCCGGATTCTCCTGGCTTCTGTTAATAGATGAAATTATAGGATTTCCTGGCACTTTATTGGCAACCATGAAGGAGGCATGACTTTAAAAGTGAGCCATTAAAACATTTTCTGCATTTTCTGTGTTGTAGAAGGTTGGACTGTAATATCTCGCTTTGCATCCTTGCAGGTCTGGAGGATCCGCGCTTTGTGAGTTTCAATGGTGGAGTCAGCAACGATCAGTTAAACTGGATTAATAGCGTCCTCCAAACTGCAGATAAAAATGAAGAAACAGTAATGGTGGCAGGTGCGACCCGATAAGATTCACCCAATGATTAGTAGAGAATATTCCTTCCATCCCATCACACAGGAATTGCACAAACACATGGCACGCTGTGCGGTGCCACAATGCACTATAGGAGCTCACAGACTGCACTGCACCATCACACACATCGCTGTATGAACAAAAGACAAGTTCATTATAATAATATATACAATACTGCACACAACACATTACAGGTCAATGTTCCAGAGTGAAGAGGATCCCATGGATCTGTAGATGTGAGCTGGTTGCAGGAAAAGAAGCAGATGCATTGGGCCTGATTGATTAATGCTCTCCAATGCTGGAAAAAGAGTATGATGGGTGAACCTGGGTGATCCAGCATATCCTGTGGAGCTTTAATAAATCGGCCCATTGTGTCACCACTACATAGCTGGGGTCTTTAACATGCAGATACCAATCCTCCCTGAGTTATTAATGTTTCCTGCACCTCCAGAAAATCTGATGAGGATGGAAGGAGCTGGAGGGAAGTCACATACATGTTGGTGCACCGTCTGATTGGTCTTGTGTGTCCTTCCTGCCTGACAACATTCACTTGTGTATTATATCTATGGATGAGCAGCGTTGTCACCCTAGGAGGTGTTAGGACCACCCTTGAGCTGATACCACCTGAGCAGGTATACAATCTTTAATAGGTTATTGTTTGCAAATTTTTTTTCTTAATATGCAATCAGGGGAACGGGAAGTGAGGTGAAATCTCCCCGGTGGGTTCACAGCTTACAGAGGAAGCCTGGGCAGGGAGCCAATAGAGGAGATTCATTCATTCTTAGTGTTTTCATGCACTTTATTGTCATTATTAATAAAAGTCCAACAAGCTGCACATTTTATAAAACATTCA
This sequence comes from Pyxicephalus adspersus, assembly GCF_032062135.1. NCBI lineage: Eukaryota > Metazoa > Chordata > Amphibia > Anura > Pyxicephalidae > Pyxicephalus > Pyxicephalus adspersus. The sequence continues at coordinate 997,388 of NC_092860.1, forward strand.
GCTACAGATATGGCTGGGCCTTCCTATGCACGCTTACTGGATGCTCATCAGTTGGGTACGGCATGCAGCACACCCAGCCTGGTGATCCGGTTCCTCCGGATGGACCAGTATGATGACCTTTCCCACGTTATTCTCTACTTAGACCTCACTATGGTTCTGATCCCTCAGTGATACCAGAATGTGATCCCAATGGTCTCACCCTACGTGGTTAGGATTGTAGGCTGCAGTTCTGTATGACAGAGCCGGGGTCCATCCCTACTGAACAGTTTCTACCTCCTATAAGGGCCTAAAGGGTCACATGGTTTCGTTAAGTCCCCTCAGGACCACGTTAAGGGGCCCCGTGTCCTAAAATACCCCTTTCTGAACCTCTTGTGTCTTTTTTCAGGTCACCTCCCGATCTACCCACCGTCCACGGACCCCATATGTCTCACGTGGAACTTCTTGGAGGTCCTGGCATTGTTACAGTCCCATCCCTCTGTGGTGGCCTATTTTTCTGGACACGACCATGACGGGGGTTACTCCCAAGACACGTGTGGAATTCACCACATAACCTTCAACGGCCTTATCGAGACCCCTCCGAGCAGCCAGGCCTTTGCCACCATGGAGATCTATGAGGACAGAATGGAGCTGCAGGGCAGAGGCCTCATCCCAAACCGAACTCTGATTTATAGGACCCGGCAGTACACCAATATGTGAATCTTCACCGCCAACGAGCTGCTGACAATCATTCCTCAGAGAGGGGGAATGCGGTTTTCTGGAACGGTTCTAATAAGCAGTGACAACATGCAGAATAATGGGGACTGAAGCTGGTCCTGTGCACCCAGATTCCTTCCCTGGGCTGCTGAGATGGAGAACGTTGCTGGTCGCATGCTGAGCGCAGAGCCGTGTCCTGCATTGAAGAGACCAGGCGTGGCAGGAACGGGCTTCCCGAATGTGGGGCCCTCAGCAGGCACCTCACTGATCCAAAGAGCTGACTCAGCATCGGTAGAGAAGTTCTTCTCATTTTTATTGTGACATTTTATGCTTTAGATGTTTTATTGACTGGGTGGAGCATAAAATAATCTCAGGATAATCCCACCGATATAGTGGCAGCAATCTTCATATTGTCCAACTGAGAGATTCAGATCGTAATGTCCGAATAACATTTGATGTATTGAATGTTGGTATAAAAGTTTCAATGTTTATTAAAATATTTATTTTGGAGATTTTTATAATCCAATTGATGTGCAGCCATTGCAATGCCCAGAAATACACAAGATTGGTCTTTCTGGATGGGGAGGATGCTGCGTATAGTCCAATGTGCTGATCCTATCAGAAGCAAATCACTTACTGTGCCACGGGGTGCGGCGTACATGTGAACCGCAGATATCCAAATGTTATATTAGGACAATAAAACACGTTTACATGGAGAGGAGGGAGGGAATTTATTATCTGATTGGGGCTCCCCTAATCACAGGGACTGAGAAAATTAGCTTTAATTTTAATATAACGTCTTTACATAGCACCAACATACTCCACAGCATTGTACAAAGTCCATAGTCTTGTCAGAGGAGCTCACAATCTAATGACCCCACCGTATTCTAATGTTCTCAACACAATGCAAGGAATTTTTTTGGGTGGGGGGAACCAATAAACTTAAAAGGTTTTGTTTTTGTGATTTTGGAGTCCCTTATAATTGGCAATCGGTACACAAAAATGTTTAGACCGATAGCTTTAATGATGTTGAAGGCCACCATAAAATGGGCACATTGGGTGACCCCCTATAAGTTTGGAGTAAGGTGGGGGCCGGTGACCCAGAGTCATTCTACGCCTATCATTTCAGCCCTTTTCCCACATTTGGCTTCCTTGTCATTGACTCGTATAACTTCAGCGTTATCTGAAGAGATCCAACCAGCCACAAGTATGAGAAGGACTTTGAAGTTCTGAAGCAGAAGAATAAAATGAAAACCTGAACATTGTTCTGGGTATGGTGCTGGTCATGACCACGATAGCGGTTACTGCTGAGACACACATGGAATTCATCACCTAACATTCAATGGAGTTGTGGAAACTCCGCCAGACACTCACGCATTCGCCACAGTGGAGATACACGAAGACCGCATGGAGCTGAGAGGCCGAGAACCCCGCAGAACGCTGACCTATAGGA